>NC_079204.1:27618177-27918177 GCF_026745355.1 Beta vulgaris subsp. vulgaris
AATAGTAATGCCTAAAATGTCACCGCACACATAGCGTGCAGAAAAAGATAGTATTTATATAAGATATTACATACCAAAAAAAAAAATATTTAATTACCTAATTACAGTCCTCATAAACTTCTAAAACTAAATAAAATAAAAACAAAGAAATCTCATCCAAGATTCCTTTCCACGCACCAAATACCACCACAAATCTTTGTCTTCAAAGTCTTAGTCCTTGGTCCACGCCTTGAAATAAACACATAATCGTGTATGCCCATTTAGCATCCAATGATGAAACGTACAGTCATCCTAATCGGTCTGATCCAAAGAAATATCAATTAAATAAGCTAAATTCGAAATTGTTTAATTTTAAGAACTTGAAATTCTATATATTTATTCCAAATTATTCATTCATGATAATTAATTGCCATTTTTAAAGCCAATTTCAAAAAATCCAATCAATTATTCCTGATAATTAATTAAATTTTAAATAAAAATTAATTATTCTTGATAATTGATAATATTTTAATAATTTATTTTTTCTAAATACAAAGATATTACGGTTTTTTCACCATATACCCCTCACAATTTTTTTTTGCACCATATACCCTTTTAACTTTCCAAACTCACCATATATCCCTCGCTTTCGTAAAATACATAAACATGCCCTTTGACTAACGGTGTTAGTCTTCCGTTAGTCATTAGGCCCTAATCCTCTCCTAATCCTAATTAACTAACCTATATCAAACCCTAACCCTAATCCTAATATAATACCCTAACCCTAACCACCCCTGCCCCACCCCAGCCACTCCCTCCTCCTCACCACCACCACCCCGAAGCCTCCCCTTTCCCCTTCCCTCCCCCGCTGACACCCCCTTCCGCGACAATCTCTGACTGGAGAAAGAGTTCAAAAATATTGATTCGAATTATCCGATCCGAAACTCCGCCGATCCGATCTGAAATATCGGATATTCCATCCGATTTTAAGATTTTAAATATTTTGGATCGGATATCCAAAAAAAATTTCGGGTTTTCGGATCTGATACGGATCAAAATTTTTCAAAAATGTCAACGGCCCAATCCGAAAATCCAGTGATCTGATCCGAAAATCCGGTATCCGATCCGATCCGAAAAGTTCGGATATCTGAAAATTTTGGATCGCAATTCCTTCGATCCGAAATTTTCAGATATCCGGATTTTCGGATGGGATTCGATCAATATCCAACATTGAACACCCCTACCTGGAACGAAGGAGTCCGCGAGGGAGAAGGTGGATTAGTAGGGGAGAAAGGCGGCATGGTTGTGGACGATTTTGGTGAAGGCTGCCGGCAGCAAGGGTGTTGGTGCCGCGACTGCTGTGCGAGGGTACAACACGAGCAAGAGGTTGCAGGGGCTGCCTGCGGGGGAGGGGGAGGAGGGAGGAGGGAGAAGGTAGGAGGGAGGAGGGAGGGGGCTTCGAGGGTGGTGGGGAGGGGGCTGCTGGGTTGGTGGTGGCAGTGGGGGGAAAGGTTAAGGGGTGTGGGAGGGGTGGTTAGGGTTAGGGGCTTAGATATTGGATTAGGGTTAGGGTTTGACTTTGATTAGGGGATTAGGGGGTTATTAGGGGGTTAATGACTAACGGACATTAACGCTATTGATGTATTTTTCGAAAAATGAGGGGTACATGGTGAATTTAGAAAGATAAAAGGGTATACGGTGCAAAAAAAAATTTGTTAGGGGTACATGGTGAAAATACCAAAGATATTATGAAAATGGGATTTTTAAAAATAATTGATTTATGTATCCAAAATAATTTTTTAAAGATTGGACAAATAACAAAATCTAAATGCGTTTGGCGCCCTGAAGTTGTGTATGCGCGACATTCAGACACTCAACAAAACAAAGAAACACAAGTAATTAGATTCGTGCATTCGTGATGCGCGCCTCGCGTTGCTGATGCGTCAAGTGTAATAGTCCTACGTGCCTTTATATGTTTATTGCTTTTATCACCACACATGCTTATTTATGCTAATCGAGACCTGAAGAAATTTTTCAACACTTTAGATGATAAGATGAACGATTGAGTTAGGATTCCAGCAATTTGATTGCTTATATAAGATACCACCAAAAATCAGTCTTCTGCTTGTCTAATAAACCAACATAAATCAGTTTTTACATTGAATAGACATATTACTTGGTTGTTTATTTGCGAAACTTGAATATGAATCGTACTAAGTAGCTGGTTCTCCAGTTATAAATTTATGACAGAGAAATCTATATAGTCTAAGTTCCTATGATGTCCATATGGTTCTCCAACATATCTAGATAGTCAAGAGGGTCATCGTTCGATACCCTACTAAATTTCTCTAGTTTCACCATCCTAGTGGACCGAGGATGAAAGGTGAAGTTGCTAGTAGTGGGGAGTTGAATACCCCTTTGAAGAATATAGGGACCCGAATTTTCGAACTCCAAAAATAGTTTTCAATTTGCTTCACCTATATCCGAAATAACTTGCTGTACTTAATGAGGCTCGAAATTCAAAGACAATTTCTCCAAATTTTTCCCTAGATTTCTCAAAGTACAGTCGGTATCTGGATCTAGAGGCAAAATGGCTGAACCATGAACTTCACATGTACAAAATCAAAGCTAAGCAGATGATAAGCGCATTTCTAACCCACTTTACAAACTCTTTTAAGCTTATTTTGATACTCTTTCTCCCCTTTTTTTCTCCTTTCCTCTTCAATTTCATTCACTTGATAATTCTTGATTATAGTCACATTTTACTAGAATTTCGGTCATTTTTGACTGATTTTCTAGCATAATTGCTTTCATTATGTTTTGCCATGTTCTTAATGTAGCTTGAATCATTTAAGTTGACTACAAGTTCAAGAGTCGGCAAAGAAAGCAATGAAAATAGATCCTAAGTTGAGAAATGATGCGTTCACACCATGCATAGGTTCCACGCACAAAGGAACACATGACACAAAAAAAATATTGTAAGGGGAACTTCAAATGGACATAATTGACAAACCACTAATCGGATTGAGGGAATTCCAGTTAGAGGTGAAAGCTCATTTCAATAGATTTTTGAAACTGGTCATAAGCTTGATTTAGATCTAAAACGAAGGAGTTATAATCATTTTGAATAAGTTAAATTTTCTGACCAGAGCGGAAGCAGAGGTACGCGCGCACCTAAGCCTAGTGCGCCCGCACCTTCCGGTGGAAGCTGCACAAGAAAAAAAAAACAGTAGGTTTGGTGTGCCCACACATGTTTGTGTAGTGTGCCCACATTTTTTACGTCCTGGGAAAATTTTGCAAGGCCTCATGCCCAATTGAAACACTTGTTTTGTTAAGCTTTGTTCTAGTTTTTAGAGAGGTTATTAGGGTTCCATATTAGAGAGAACAATACATTGATGTATGTTAGATTTAAGGTACCTTTATCAATTTAATTATTGCAAGTTTTCAATTTTTTTTCATCCTTGTTATTGTTGTTCTCTCTTCTTTCATAGTTACATATATCTTATATTATAGTTTCAAAATTGCTTATTCGTATTCTATTAATCATCTGTTAATCATGTTTAGCCCTACATTAGTTATAAATTTCATATTTTTATGATTATATTCCTATATAAGGTTAGGGTGAAAGTATGAATTAGGTTTCAAGGATTATTAATGTAATTGTGATGATTTAATGATGATTAAGCATTAATCTTGGTATTTTGAGGCCTTAGGATAGATGTTGATCATATTTATGCTTTGATATTTTTATTACAAATACTCTTAATCAAATTTGAAGTCCTTTATCATCCCCATGAATCAACTTAATTTCGAGGCCAATATATTGGTAAAAATTAAGGGGATCCTTTTATTAGAGGTTTTCCATACTTATTGGATCTTTTAATCAATTGACTAAAGATCATTCGAGAGAGGATTAGTAAATTTATTAAGCAATTATTCTTGAGGACCATTCGAAAAAGGACCCAAGTATCTTAGAGGAAAACGTTTTTTGCATAATTGTCGCCTTCAAATCACATTTGCATTAATGATTATTGTTTAGTTTTAATTTATACTAGTAGCATTAACTCTAGTTTTACCTCATTGATATTTTAATCTCATATTTTATTTGCTAGTTTGTTTCATCTTAGTTAGTTTCTAGTTGTCACAAAACCTTTCTAAAACCCCTAAAAACCCCTTAAATTAGGCAATTTAAACTTGTTAGACTTTGGTTAATCCCAATTTTTATGTGGATCAACCCTTGACTTGCCTTTACTAAGTTACCATTAATTGCAATAATTGATTGTTAGGTGTTATAAATATTGTTTCAAAGGTGACTTTTGGTGCCATTGGAAGAGTCTTTGGCCTCTTTAAAGCTTCGCAATGGAAGTCATCGAGCACGAGATATAGGTTAAATTTTGCAAGGACCATCAAAAGGAGAACACACTGTTTTCTTCTTTCTATTTGAATTTTGATGTCTGTTCTTCATACTTTCCATGATTCTCTTGGAAATTCATTGTTTTCGGCACTCATCTCTTAGTAAGCATATAGACGCATTGAAATTTGTTCATGCTCTTTATTTATGTCTTACCTATTTGATGCATTGTGGAACATGTGCTAATGCTTATGACAAACTATTGAGATCTTTGTCAAATTATATACTGGTAAGGTCTATCTAATGATCCTAAAATAGCACTTTTTGGGAGATATTCTGACACTCTTCCCCGTATCTTATTTGGTTAGGATCTTTGCTTGATTTTGTTCCCTGACTTCCTCTCTTACTTTCTCTTTGCGTGTACACTCTGAGGACAGAGTTTGTATTAAGCTTGGGGAGTTAGCACGTGTTCCCTCTATCTCAACATTTTCTTATTCCTCTTCGTAGTTAGGTTTTTTCTAGTGGTTTTCTAAGTTAGGTTTACATAAAAAAACATAAAGTTTTTTTTCTACATTCAGAGTAGTTTAGTTGCATGCATTATATGTTGTTATGAGCATTTATTGGAAGAACATCCTTGCATTTGACTTAATGGTTTTAGAAGCCTTGTTGTGACTTTAGGTGATCTTCAAGAACACTAACTTTCAGTAGAGTCTTTTTGCTATAATTAGGAACTCAAAAGCCAAAAAGATTTTGTACAAGTATAACTATCCATTTCTTAACCCATCTGGGTATTTCTATCCTATTTTTGCTTATCCCTTATAATAAATCATGACCAAACTTTCTCAAAGTGGAGTATATCACTCGTTTGTGTTGTGTTGAGTTGTTTTGATACTAAGTCATTGATTTAAATTAAGTTAGTGTGTTTGTATAAGTGCAAAAGATTATAAAAAATAAAAAATTATGAAAGGAAAGGAAAGAAAAGAAAAAAGCTATTATTGATTCATTTGGATTCTTGTTGAAAGAAAAGAAAAAGACAAATCAAAATGATGAGCAAAATGAAAAATATGTTCGAAAATTGAAAATCAAAGTGAGAAAAAAGAAAAAGTGGTTATTGTTACGTAGCGTTAAACTCGTAAATCAATACTACAATCCCCAACAGTAAGTTCTAAACTAAGAGACTTGTGCAACAACGCCTGGACTCGAATCCCGAACCTGAGCTCTGTCTTGAAACCTGCAAAAAGGGACCCACCCTGGAGGTTTCGGTGGTATTTCCCCCTCCGAAGCTTAAGTCAGGTATCAGGAGTCTAAAGGAAACTTTCAGAGAGAGAAAGTAGAGAGAGAGTATTTATGGCAGAATACCAGTACTATGCTCTGAAAAACGTACCTTTCCCCTGATTTCAAGGAATATTTATAGTGTCTGAAATGACTTAAACGTAACTTTCAGTAGAGTCTTTTTGCTATAATTAGGAACTCAAAAGCCAAAAAGATTTTGTACAAGTATAACTATCCATTTCTTAACCCATCTGGGTATTTCTATCCTATTTTTGCTTATCCCTTATAATAAATCATGACCAAACTTTCTCAAAGTGGAGTATATCACTTGTTTGTGTTGTGTTGAGTTGTTTTGATACTAAGTCATTGATTTAAATTAAGTTAGTGTGTTTGTATAAGTGCAAAAGATTATAAAATATAAAAAATTATGAAAGGAAAGGAAAGAAAAGAAAAAAGCTATTATTGATTCATTTGGATTCTTGTTGAAAGAAAAGAAAAAGACAAATCAAAATGATGAGCAAAATGAAAAATATGTTCGAAAATTGAAAATCAAAGTGAGAAAAAAAGAAAAAGTGGTTATTGTTACGTAGCGTTAAACTCGTAAATGAATACTACAATCCCCAACAGTAAGTTCTAAACTAAGAGACTTGTGCAACAACGCCTGGACTCAAATCCCGAACCTGAGCTCTGCCTTGAAACCTGCAAAAAGGGACCCACCCTGGAGCTTTCGGTGGTATTTCCCCCTCCGAAGCTTAAGTCAGGTATCAGGAGTCTAAAGGAAACTTTTAGAGAGAGAAAGTAGAGAGAGAGTATTTATGGCAGAATACCAGTACTATGCTCTGAAAAACGTACCTTTCCCCTGATTTCAAGGACTATTTATAGTGTCTGAAATGACTGTTATACCCTGATGTCACCCTAATTTGGGAGCATCTGATTGGCTAAGCAATAATGTTGTGACACTTGGCAATTGCTGATTGGAGAGTACACCTGACCCTTTTACACAGAAATGTGCTTTTCCTTTACTGGGCATAAGTACAATTTTGGGCCATAAGAAGGGTTTTCGTACACCTTTTCCTCAGAAAAGTGTACTTTAGTCCATATAAGCTTATGACCCATGTACTTTACTAGAATAGGAGAGTGCCACTTGTAGGGCTGTGATGGAGCCATGTGTCACATTTATAGTCGTTGATTTTTAGGCTACAACATTTGCCCCTTAAAAGAGGATTTTACCATTTAGGCGCTAAGACGGTTGGTTTCCTCTTTTAACCGACGAGAACTGCCTTTGATTTTCAAAAGGAAAAGGGCACCATTTAGCCGGTCTCATCAGGTCAACCCTCAAGGGTATTTGTTATGTAACGGTTATTTTTTATCGGAAGACGAGGTCACTTTCACCCCTCTATAAATATGTCCCTTTGTCGTTTCTAAAATCACTTTTACATCTTGGAGAGATTTTTTAGAGAGAGAGACTCTGCCCCATTTTTACTGAGATTTTAGAGAGAGAAAAAGTCTTCATTCGAATTCTTGACAAGTACTTCCAATTCGTCCAAGGTTTCGTCCAGCTCGTCCTTACCGTTCGTCCAAGCACTTTCAACAGGTATCCTATCCCTCTGTTTATTTTCCTTTTATTTTCACACATTTTTTAAGAAAAATGTACTCGTCTTCTTCTTCAAATATTCCTGGCCGCTCAAGGGTTGGTCTTGACCCTAGAACAAAGAGCCTTTCTTCTTCGGCACATTCTAGAGTTGGGCCTATCTCAGCCGGCCATGCATTCTTTTATTTTGGACATGGACGGCAAAGTCAGACGACCCAGTCTTTACCTGTGCAGGATAATCTGGCGCGCGTCAAGTAAACAACTCACATTAGACGAGGGTAAACCTTCCGGCCTCCAGCTCAGAGATGGAGGCATCAACCGGACGAATTCCAGCTGACGGGGGAGCGTGAAGTTCAAAGCGCCCAGCCAGCAAATCGGAATACTTCTCCTAGAAGCGTCCAGGAGAAAAGCATTCCCAGAGAGTCTCTGGAACTCAGCCCGTCCGGACATGATATGGCTACGGACGAGGCCAACGAGGTGGAGGTCTCCTCTAGTCCGTCTAGCGACTCAGAGGAGTCGTCCACTACTTCTTCTGAAATAAGGCGTCGGCTGGGCCCTTTCTTTGACCCTAGATTCAATCTACCCGACAACAGTTGGCTAGGACGAGTAGGTCATGACCTCAAACACTTCTCCTCGGCTATGCCAATGCCCGGGTATCGTTTTGTTCTTCCTGGCCGGGAAGACACTATACTGAGTGCTCCTTCCGGCCATTTTGCTATTTATCGGCTGGCCTTGGTTGCCGGGTTGCGATTTCCCTTGCATCCCTTCATCAGCCGCCTTCTTCATTACTATAGCATCGGCCATAACCAACTGGCCCCAAACTTTTGGCGAAACATCCTAACCTTTTTAGCCGTTTGCGAGTTAAAAGGTGTTGATCCTTCACTGTCCGCTTTCTCCCAAATCCATTACGTTTCCAAGGTTCCAAGAGCGGTGGATGGAGCCTGGTTCAGCATGTGCAATCGTCAGGGCTACCTGACGTCTTGGGACAAAACGTCCAAGATGCATGCCTGGAAGGTCGAATTTCTGAAGCTGTGGCAAGACGGTACCGGTACTTTAGCCAGGCCACCACCAATAGTGGACGAACAACGTCCTACTTAGAGCTGGAGAGCACTTCAGCCGAAGAAATGATAGAATACTTCAGGGTATCGGAGTATTCCATCAATAATTCCTCCTTTAAGGGTCCGTCCAATTGGATCCCCTTCAAGGAGATGTTTTACAGTGATAACTTCTTGGTCATCGGCGGCTTGCGGCGGGCCGAGGATAGAGTTATAACTTGCTATTTTTTCTAAGTAATACTTTCGTCCAATGACAATCATCAATATAATCATGCTTTTTCTTCTCATATAGATTCGGCCAGAGCAACGCTCAAGAAGTCTTGGACGGGTGATATATGCATGTCCAAGTTTACCGACAACCTCTGGGAGGAGTACAACAAATCTGGCTCTGAAAAGAGGACGGATACCTTTGTATACACTTTTAGCATTATTTTGATTGATTTTTTTTTTTTGTGAACGAACCCCTTCTTTTTGAGAAGCAAATCGTCCTAGGGTAACTTGGCCGGCTTCCTTTAACCTACGCGACTCATCCAGTATTGCTGAGCTCTTGGACGAGTGCTATTGTCTAGACGGGTCTTGCCCCAAAGGGGAACTTGGCCAAGACTCTGTACCCTTCTAGGAGGGAAGTCGTCCAATATTTATTGGTCGGCCTCCTTCTGCAGAGGATATCCTTTTATTTAAATTTTTTAGCGTTTGTGTGACGGGCTCCCTATTTAACAGAGCTCCATCTAACTAAAGTTGTACCATCCCTGGCCGGTTAGCTTTTTCTTTTTCCGGCCGCTGATAATTTTACTTGTTTCTTTTTTAGAAAAATGCCCCAACGTCCAAAGCGTTGGCCGAGAAGGCGGCTACAAAGAAGAGGCCGGCTGGGGCGGGGGATGCGCCTCCCCCCAAAAAATCCAAGGGCTTCACAGCCAAAAAGAAGAAACCTTCACGGCTTGTGCCCAAGGTCGTGGTTTCCATTCCGGCTGAGGATGATCCTCCTACTACTGAGGAGAGGGCCTTGGTTACCTACACCGGCCCAGTCGATCATACTTTCCCTCTTACTTCCGAGCAACCGAACGTGGTTGTTCACTTGGACGGGACATTGAATCAATCTACCTAGTCGAACGCGGCTTTAGATGGGTCGACCTTCTCTGGGCCAGTTGCCAAACTGGTATCCCAAATGCCGGAAGCTTATAGGACGACTTCGCGATCTTCTGGTGAGTCTTAATATTCTAATGTTGTTAGGACTTTGCGCGTTGGCGGGCGCCCGATGAATCCGTCCAACAGACAGGCCGTAGTTATACCCGTCTGAAATATTGACGAGTCTCCTCTTTCAGATAAAGGAAAAGGGGCAGCTGACGAAGCTCCTGACGGCTCTCCTACCGTCTCGGACGACGAATCCTCGGCTGCCTTTGCGAGGATGAATTCGGTCAATCGCGAGAAGCTCAACCAGGAGCTTTTCAAATGCTTCCCTGAGCCTTATATTAAGGGCTTGAGAGGAGCCTCATCAGAACATGTAGGCTACATGTCCCAACTTGCTGCTGAGGTACATTTTTTCTTTTGTCGCCTTATTTCCGTACTTGTATATATTTCTCATTTTTACAACCGTCCTAACATATATTTGTCCTTCCTTTTTTAGCTCTTTGCTCACAGCATAATAACTGAAGATTGGGCAAGATTGCTTAGAAAAGAGAACAAACAAATCGTCCGTGATGCCACCAAGGTAGCGGATCAAGTCCAATTTTCTATGGCCGAGCAAGAAGTATTACATCGCCAGTCCAGAGAGGCTTCGGAAAAACGCTCGGCCGAGATGGAGGCCGACAATAAGAGGTACATGGTCTGGCTAACCGAGCTGCTGGATGAGAAGGTTGCCCTTGAGCTGGCTCTCAAGGACGAGAGAAATGCAGCCCTTCTGGCGGCCGCGGAGCTCCAAAGAGAAAATCGTTATCTTCGAGCTAAAAACCACGAGCTAAAGGAGGAGGCCACTCCGATCCATCGTTTCAGTCGGCCAAGGAGGCTCTGAATGAAGTGATTGATATTTCAAAGTCCTGGGCTGTGAATGCCTTCGAAATGCTGGCCGAAGAGGACGACATTCCAAGATATGTTCGTCGGCTTGACTTTCAGGAGAGCCTTCATAAAGTCAATTTGGCCGGGGAAGAACCTCCAGTATTTCAAGAATCCTCGGATGACGAGGAAGAAGAAGAGGTCGACCCCGAAGCCCAGGCCGACGATACCAACACTACTCCAGAGGCTTAGCTTCTCTTCTTGTTTTCTTCTCTCAATCTTGGCCGCAGGCCAGTTGTACTTTGTAGCTTTTTTACTTTTTTGTATTTTTAGACTAGGTTGTAATTTCCTCTTTTAATCTTCTATAAAAAAGTTTCTTTTTTCCCATATCTTTGCCTCAGAATTCTATACATATGACGTCTATCAATTAATCTAATTATTTTGAATAATTATGCTAAGCATAAAAATTGTTCGGTCTATATGATCAGCTTACTTTGGCCGAAGATACCACATTTTCCAACTTAGTCTAATTATCAGTAATGTCAAGTTTTAAAATTGTTCGGCCTGAAAGTCGAATATTGTTTGTCAGAACCTATCATCAAAACTTATTATACCAAACTTCTTTGTACAAGGACTTCGTTATCTGCAGTAGTATATTTATCCCATATGTCCCCCTTCTTGAACGAAGAGGTTTCAACAACCTTTCTTTGATCCAAGAAGGAGAATTATGACCATGATATACTTATGCAAGATAGGACTTAATGCTTTATGAAGGTTGTGGCAATTCGTCCATCCTTGTTAAAATTTGAAATAACTTTTTCCTTTACTAAGGTTGTTATCTCAGTGAATGGCTTTTGGACGGAAAGTATGACACTTTTACTAAAGCGTCCTAATTCCAGCCGCTTTCGTTTAGGAGATGTTAACTCTTTAAGTTAACCAATTGATGGCCTTCATCATGTGCTATCCTTATAGGATTTTGACATGTTGGCCGGTCTCCTAATAGAAGGTGTTTTTATTTGTTGTTCTACTTTGAATGTCGGCTTGGCCGATTGTATGTACATTTGAATAAATAAATAAGACATACATATCAAACAATGAGAGAGTCATAGGAGGGAAGTAGATTTGTATTATATGAATTTTGCTTGGCTGGGAGCCAAGATACATGTATACATCTCTACTTTTTCAATAATGTGCTTATGACACTTAAGTTAGCAAAAGATTACACTTCTTCAGCTATATCAAATAAAATATTTCTTCAAAGTGTCTGAGTTCCACGTCCTGGGGACAGAACGACCGTCCATATGCTCCAGACGAAAGGTGCCACTCTGAACTTCTTGGACTATCTTGTAAGGTCCTTCCTAGTTTGGAGTGAGCTTACCCATTTCTTTGGCCCGGCCGAATGCTTCCATGTTTCTCAGGACGAGGTCTCCCTTCTTCAGTGGTCGCCTAGCCACCCGCTCGAGCCATTCTTAATTTATAGAGTTGCATCCTTAACAGAGCATTGCCCCTTACTTCAGGAACCTGATCCAAGGCCGTCCGGAGAGCAGCCAAATTGGCATCTTTTGAATAAAGCATGACTCGCAGAGTTGGTTCTTCGATTTCAATAGGGAGGACGGCCTCTGATCCATAGACGAGCATAATGGAGTTTCCCCAGTTGAGTTCTTGGTTGTTGTTCTGATTGACCAAAGAACCAACTGTAACTCTTCTACCCATAGTCCTTTAGCATTGTCTAGCTTCTTTTTAATTCGTGCTAATAAAATTTTATTGAAGGCTTCAACTTGTCCATTTGCCTGGGGATGGGCAACAACAGTAAGGTGGGCTTTAATTCCCTGATCGGCCAGCCATTCTCGAAGCTTGGGTGTTTCAAACTGTGGTCCATTGTCAAAAACAATAGACCGAGGCATCCCAAACCTTGTAATGAGGTTCTTCCAGACGAACCCCTTCACATCATTGGTGGTGATTCCTCTCATTGCTTCAGCTTCCAGACGACCTACTTTCTTGAGGGGATTTCATCTGAGTTTTTTCTACTTCATTCTTCAACTCACTTATCTGGCCTTTCAATTTCTATGCCGGTTCTTCCTCCATGGCCTTTGGCCGCTCTGACTTTTCTCCTCTCCATGATGAAGGTTTTAGAGTGGTGAGGTAGCATTACCTTGCTGCTTGCTGATCTCCATATAGGGATCCAATTTTCCCTCCATCGCACTCAAACTTCATTAGCATTAGATGGGTTACTATAATAGCCTTGATGTGGTTCAAGGTGGGTTGTCTGAGAATGACATTATAAGCCGTCAAATCTCGTACCACCAAGAACTTAACAAAGAGCATCTTGGAGGCTTCCTTGTCCCCTACCCTGACGGGTAAGGTAACAGTTCCTATTGGATGAATGATTCCTCCTCCGAATCCAATGATGGGATGGTTGACTGGAACCAAATTATTCTTGTCAAACTTTAATCTTGCTAGACAATCCGCACTGATGATATTGGTAGAACTTCCTGTATAAATCAAGATCCGTCTTACCCTGAGATTTGCTATTTTCATCTCTACCACCAATGGGTCGTCATGGGGTGTTCTTATCTTCCCGCGATCCACTTCACTAACCACAATTTTAGGGAAAGGATCAAATTCTGCCTGGTTGGTAAGCATTACCTGACTGAGTTCCCGTAAATAGTTTTTGTGGCCACAATTGGTAGGACCCCCTGCTTACTGAACTCTATAGGCTTAATTCTTTTGCTTCGTTTAGATGAAGTTGCCATGGAAGTCACCGCCCAAGTTTCAGCTTTCTTGGGGATGTTCTTTCTCGGCTGAATGGTTTCTTCAATTTTCTACTCCTGGGCCCTTGGACGACCTTGCCCAGATGCATGCTGGTCTTCTGCTCCTACCGATTTGCTACAAAATGGCTTGTAAACAAGATACTAAGCTTAGTGAAATTATCCACCGAGTTAGGTGGAAGATTGTTAGACCATTTTTGAGCTACCCCTTTCAGCGTAGCTGGAAAGTTCTTGCACCATGTAGCATCATCAACTACATGAACATACATTTTTGTATGCTGATAAATGATCATCCGAATCTGTAGTGCCGTCGAAAGGCTCTATTATCGGAAGCTTAACCTTTGGGAATGGGGGGACTCCATGATTCTGGCCGAAAAGGGAGTCGGCCAGTTAATCTTGAGTGCCCCGGTATGTCCCTCAGTGTGTATGTGCTCCCAGCGATATTCTTTCAACACCGAGTTTGAGGAGGTGTTAGCTAAGGCTTGACGCCTATACACCATGGGCTGTAAAACCCTTTTTTCTTGCCTTGGCTGAACAGCCGAAGGTCTTTGACTTCTTCCTTCTGTTCTGGACGGAACCCTTAATGGGGGATCCTTCATGTAGGGAGTAGACCCTGAGGCCGAACGCTGAAGAGCAGCTGCCCTCTTGGCTTCCAAGTACTCGCTAGCATCCGTCTCCATCTTGTGACCACTAGGAGGAATGTTATCTCCAGGACGGACTACCAACTTTCAATCCATCTTCCTTCTTGGTTCACTGACGGCTGGCTGCTTTCCTTTAGACAATGGCTTTGTCATTTCCTGCCGAGGGGGTCGGCTTGTCCCTGGACGACCTTCTTGGGACTGCCCCTAGGCGGCACCACCGCAGCGTGACTTGGATTAATCTAAAAAAACAACATATTGTTTTTGATTTGCTCCTCCATGACAGCGGCCATCCTAGCCTGTAAGTCATTTAAGACGGTTTCCAGATGACCAGCTGTCACTGGACGGTCAAGATTCTCTTGGATAACAAGGCCCCTGCTCCCACCAGAGAGACGAACGACAACAGAGGGCCTGTCTCGTCCTCTGGGTGGCCTCTCATCGCCGACCGTATCTTCCACTTGTATCTCAAAGCTTCTAGTCTTGGCAACATTGAATGAGTGACAATCAGTCATTGTTGCGTCTCCCCACAGACGATGCCAAATGTTACGTAGTGTTAAACTCGTAAATCAATACTACAATCCTAATAGTAGGTTCTAAACTAAGAGACTTGTGCAACAACGCCTTGACTCGAATCCCGAACCTGAGCTCTGCCTTGAAACCTGCAAAAAGGGACCCACCCTGGAGGTTTGGGTGATATTTCCCCCTCCGAAGCTTAAGTCAGGTATTAGGAGTCTAAAGGAAACTTTTAGAGAGAGAAAGTAGAGAGATAGAGTATTTATGGCAGAATACCAGTACTATGCTTTGAAAAACGTACCTTTCCCCTGATTTCAAGGACTATTTATAGTGTCTAAAATGACTGTTGTACCCTGATGTCACCCTAATTTGGGAGCATCTGATTGGCTAAGCAATAATGTTGTGACACATGGCAATTGCTGATTGGAGAGTACACCTCAACCTTTTACACAGAAATGTGCTTTTATTTTACTGGGCCTAAGTACAATTTTGGGCCATAAGAAGGGTTTTAGTACACCTTTTTCTCAGAAAAGTGTACTTTAGTCCATACAAGCTTATGACCCATGTACTTTACCAGAATAGGAGAGTGGCACTTGTAGGGCTGTGATGGAGCCACGTGTCACATTTATAGCCGTTGATTTTTAGGCTACAACACCACCCATAAAACTTCGCGAGGCTAGCTGCACAATGGAAGCACATCCCTTTTCTCCTCCAGTAAACCGCCAGCCCTACACACACATCTCACAGCACCGGCCAACAAACTCGACAGGTCGCGTCGACAAACCCAGCCAGAAAGTTAAGGTGGTGCCCTTGCCCTTGAACTCGCCGACTCAAAATCGTCCTACATCGTGGCTCTACCGATGCTGGTGGTGCCACCCAGCCATGGTGGGTAAACCTTTTGAATTTTAAAACAATTAACCAAAATTCCAATTAATCTTTAACACACAATTTATTTAAAGATTTAGGATTTAATTAGGTTTTACTAATTCAAAAATTATGGCAATTTTTTAAAATCACTTAACAAACTCATGCAAAATTTTGTATTTGTTAAGATTATCTTTTCAATGCTTAATCTATATTAAATATTTTATCCAACAACAAATTCAAAATTAGGCAAAAAATTAAATTATATCCAAAAATTCAGAAAATTAACAATTAAATTCCAAAAAATTAAAATCATTTTTTTATTGTGATCTACTGACTTATCATAACAAATTAAATCAATTATTTTAATTTTTATTCTCAAAGTTTATGAATATTGAAATTAAACATAAAATTTTACCAAAATTCATAAATAATATGATAAAATTCAAAAATTAGTGGGAAAAATAATCAAATTATTTTAAGCCATCATATTATTCTATATATTTTTTGGGTGATAAATATTAGATTTATTTAACAAATTAAAAATTAAATCTTTAATTGTTTTCAAATTATATCATAAAATTAAACATAAATAATTTTAAATCTAATAAATTATATATGTAAAAATCCGATAAGTAGGAGTGAATTAACAAGTAATTTCGTCCATAGTAAAAAAAAAAAAAAATCAGACCTTTATAAATTATTTTGAGCATGAATCACAAATAAATCAATTATTTACAATTTCCAATCAATTAATATGAAATCCGAACTGTGCAAATTCAAGCCACAAATAAAGCCTCTCTTAATTGAATAAAAAGAAAGTAAACTTTGAAAACAATTACATGATCATACGAATATTATGAATTAGGCAAAATTGATACCACTATAGGAATGTATAGATGTAAATAGCAGAATTCCGGAAAACAATTTTCTAACATCTATCACGGGATCACAAACATAATCAAACACATAAATCATTCAGTACGGATTAAATATCAAACCTTTGTAGTGTGATTTCCCTGTTGTGTGCAAGCCTGAAGATCCGAGAGCCCCAAGTGTTGCTCCTCTAATCAGTCCATGAGCACCAGTTGAACACCAACGTTTGGTAAAACATAAGAGAATAAAATCTCTTGCTTTTGATGGTATAGTCACCAGTTTAGAGGGAATATTTTAGGGTTTCAGTTGCCCACTCTCTTGTGAAAAGAAAGAGATTATTAATGAATTGATCACCTATATTCTAATATCATATCCTATATATAAGAGCATTTATAGGCTAGTTAGGAGAACTAATTATGCTCCTATTCCCCTTAGTACTGGCCCAACCCTAATCTTAAATGGATTTGGATTGTTTTGTCCAACTTGTGCTAAAATGTGTGACTTTATAGAACTAATCTATTTTAGTTATATGTCTCATTAATATTATCCTATTAATCATATTTATTCTGTAGCAAGAAAGTACGATTACTAAAGTAATATACTTTATTATTTTTATAATATTATTTATACTTATATTTAGTAATTACCTGAATGTCTAATAACATATTCATCCAATTTGAAGATGATGGATTTGTATAGTTGCTCGAGTTTCGTATAATATGTATAGGTGATGTTGTTTATTTGTATCTTAGGCGTAGCTGATAAATAGTTTACAGTAGTATCAGGACTTAGTTGGTGATGTGGCGTGTGGATGATGAGTATGGTGAGTTGACTTAGTATGTGGTGATTATGAGATGCATGGTGAAGAATTGTGGTGCGTGTATATTTGATGTGCTGTTGTTGTATTATGGTTGTTGACTTGTCTTGGAACTTGTGAGGAAGGATGAAGTGATGCTGCGTGTGACGAATCAAGCAGTGCTAGGTATGGCGTGCTCTAGGCGTAGGTGTAGGGTGCCGAGTGATTTTGTGAGGGGAGGTGTCGTGAGAGTTGAGTGTTATGCCGTGAGATTTATGTGGTGAGGAATCCGTATTATATAGTGTAGGTAGGTTTAGGTAGTTAAGTTATAATAGATTTTTAAAAGATAATAAAGTTTTAAAAGATTTTTATGTAAAAAGATTTTAACAAAAAAGTTAGATAAAAGATATTTAGAAATAAATTTGAGGAAGATGATTATTTATAAAAGATATTTTTATTAAAAAAATTAATTAATATAATTAATTTATTCTATTAATTAAATTGAGCTTCATAAAATATATTTTTAAAAGTTCACGAGGTTGGGCTTTTAAAAAGTATTTTTTAAATGCTTTAGGAAATGGGTTAATAAAACTAATTATAAAAACGTTTTTCGGAAACGAGTCAATAAAATGAGTTATAAAATGGTTTTGTATTTTATTTTAGACTCATTTTTGATTTTTTCCTCGATCCGGACCAATTGAAGTGGGGTATTAGTCATCATAGGGTACCAAATGGGGAGACACTATTATCTGTCTATAGTAACTGAACTGTTCAATTCGTCTTTTTTCAGTACGATTACTTCCCATTTTGATCAGTTTTTCGGTACAATTTTTCAATTTCAGTTTTTCGTGAACAACCATAGCAATCGACATTCTGTTCACTCGAGCAGCCAAAGATTCATAAGAATCTCGATTCTCTTCTTATCTTCATTTTACTCGGAAGGAGAAGGAGCAGAAGATGGAAATAACACCCAACCTGTTTTTCTCGCCAAAACTACAACATTGAAACCCTAAAACAAATTCACGTTGAAATCATCAAGATTGGTCTACATATTCGAAACGATTGACAAATAATACTCTTGTTTAGAACATTGTGATTCGAGGGTAATGTTTAAGTTCATCTCTCATGAATGCTTTGGAATTGTATGTTGGTATAATTTCTTCGAAAGTCATCCCAAGTTCTTACACGCTTCCTCGATGTTGAAGTGTTGAACCAAATGAGGGAATACCTAACCCACCGAAATAAAGAAGGCAAAGACAGGAAAGGGTCGCCAGAGTGATGCGCCGAAGAGTGAGAGTGAGAAAATGAAGGACGAAATGGGAGAGTAAAGCGGTCAGAGTGAAAAAGTGAGTGAGTGAGAGAGAGAGAGAGAGAGAGAGAGAGAGAGAGAGAGAGAGAGAGAGAGAGAGAAAGGCTTGGAAAAAAACCCTAAATTTTTTCCTAAGATAGAGCGACACAAATTAGCGTTTTCAACTAGTATTTGGGTTCAAAATTCGATTAATAAAGTTTGTAACCAAGATACCAAAGCATAAATTTTGATCAATATCTATCGCAAGACCTCTAAACACCAAAATCAATCCATTACATTCATTAAATAACCAAAATTTAATTGACAACCAATGGAAAGTCCTTATGCATACTTTCTCCCATACCCTAGATAGGAAAGTACTCACTTATCATGGATTATAAGCACAAAAAATATGAAATTTATAACTAATCTAGGGAGAAACATGAATAATGAAGGATTAAGAGAATACAAATAGCTAATTATGAAACTATTATCAAAATAAACTATTATGAACCAAAGAAAACAAGAATAATAAAAACAACAACCATCAACATCCCACGAGGAAGAAGATATCAAGAAAAGAGCGCTATTGCAGTGGCTCTATGGTGGCGCTTGGTGTGAGTGGCGCTTTGGTGGAGTGAGAATTGAATGTTAACGCAATAGCTATAGTGGCGTGAGAATTGAAGCTGGGTGGTGCTTAAGAGGAGATAGGGTAATGAACCGAAAGTTACGAGGGAAAAATGGGTTAATTCAAGATATTAATTGAAAAAAAACAGAATAAGAAGGGTGCGGTCTTAAACTAACAGCATCCCTTCTATTTAGGGATGCAGTTAACCCACAAATCACAACCCTTTATCGTAAAGCGCTGCGATATTTTGGGCTAATATGAACCCTTAATTTACTGTTTGTTTCTCTCTAGTTTTTCAGATGGATTAATAGCTGCGTTTTCAGATAACCGCAGCTCTTGCATATCAATCGTTGGCTTTTTTTCCTCTAGTGATATTTTTCCAATTAGACAATAATACTGGCTTCTTACATGGTGATTTAGTTGAGGAATTGTTTACGAAAATTCCTGAATGACTTTCGAATCTTGCTAATAAGGTATGTCTCTTAAAAAAATATCTTTATATGTCTTAAAGCAAACCTCTAAGATGTGGTGTTCCAAGCTAGTTCATGAACTTCTTCAACCAGGCATTAAGGACTCTAAAAATGACTATAGTCTTAAGAATAAAGACAATCTCATCACATTGACAATTGTCTATGTAGATGACATAATCTTAATCGAAAATGATCTTAAAGCATTCATCATCTCATGTCTCACCTTATGCTATTTTTAGTATAAAGAATTAGAGAGGATGCACTATTTTGTTGGGATATAAATCATTTCCCTGAAGGGATTTATATGTCTCAAAAGAGTTCACTACCGAATTAACTTATTCAAGCTCCAGGTCTCATTGATCTCAGATCAGTTGCTACCGCTCCCCCTCTTAACCTCAAGTTACACGTTAGTGATGGGGAACTATATTCCGATCCTAAATATTATAGATGCATTCATGGCGAACTCAACTTCCTTATACACACCAAACTAGACTTGGTTGATACTATTCGACATCTTAGCTAGTTCCTACAATCCTCCAAAGTGCCTCATGTTGCAGCTTGAAATCACACTCTGAGATATGTGAATGCTAAAGCAGGATAAGGCATTCTTCCCAATTGTGCAACTTTTCCTATTTTACAAGCTTATTCTAACTCTAATTAGGGATCTTGTCCTGACTCTAGAAAGTCTATAACAGGATACTTAACGATGCTTGGTTCTTCACTAATTAGCTCGAAGTCCAAGAAGCAAGGGACTATTTCCAAGTCCTTTAGTGAAGATGAATATAGAGCAATCGTTGCAGCCGCTAGTGAGATAACCTGGTTGGTCAGAATTTATGAGGAACTCCTGGTTTCAAATCTCACACTTCTCACATTGCGTTGTGATAGCCAAAGTACAATACACATTGCAAACAAGTCATGTATTCCATGAAAGAACTAAGAACATAGAGTTGGACTGTCATTTTACAATGGATAAGGTCTTAGAAGGTTTGATTCAGTTAGCTTATTTGTCTACTACTAGTCAACTTGTCGATGTTTTCACCAAGGTGCTATCATCTAGTCAATTTGAGTTTCTTCTTACCAAACTCGTTTACTCTGGTAAAGCAAAAAATATCAGCAAAATTTTAACAATAGAGCAAGTTACAAAGCAATCTAACCAGAAAAAAGAAAGAAAGGAAGCAGCATGTTCATACCTTAAGTAAAGAGCAAAGCACTCTGTATATACGTTATTCAAATAAGGAGCTTGTTTCTGTTCTATCCAAAGAAAAGAGTCTTTTCCCCAATAAGGCAATCATCACAAAAAAAAACAACAAAAGATTCTTGACAGATGGTTTCTTCTCCATTTATTACATTTATTGCAAGCATTAAATCAAAACTGGATCCTTATATTGATGGGTCTTGGGCGGTTACCCCTCAAAACAACCCACAAGGTTGGTCGGCCTATTGTTTAGGGTTATCCACCCTAGCTTTGAGGTGGTGTGTTATACATGTTCCACCTCAGCTTTGGAGGTAGCTTAGCTCAAGGTTGTTATAATAGCTATAGTTAGTTGTAACTAACTTTTGTCCAGCTGTAATAATTCTCTCATAATAGTGTTAGTTTGAATCTCTTGTATAAATATAATTTTTCTCTCTTTCACTCATTCATTCACTTAGATTCTCTTGTAATAGAATTACAGATTTTCCTCTCATTATCTCTTACTTAAATAAAAGAAGTTTTTCTTTGAGCTAGATCACTGATTATTTCAAGTGTCCCGCGGAAAAGAACTAGTCGAACTCGCCAACACTAAAAATCAATGAAACAGTAATTCCATAGTTGCTCTGATAAATCTTACTAGGATTCTTTCGACGCTTGCACCGTTGCCATGGCATGGAAAACTAGTGAGAAAACTCAAAGTACGAGTCACGATAAGGGGAAGAAGAAAGCTAGAGGACAATCTTCGGATTCTCAAGCTCTACGAACAAGATCGATGGATGAAATAATGGGGATGGAGGCATTGGATTTCGGTTTAGGTGAAATTCTAACTCCAAAATCATCAATTTAGCATTTGCAGCAGCAATCAGAAATTAGACACACATTCAATGAATGGTTGCAATCAATCCATGATAGTGCTGGGAAACAAAATCAATCAGGTAATTCTATTCCTATTTTACAAGAATTTGAAGATATTGATGGTTATAATAATGTTGAGGTGAATGAAATTGAAATTGAGGCTGAAGTAATAGTAGAGGTAATGAGGTTAATGTGAATGTGAATGAATCTGAAATTGAACCTATTCATATAGAATTAGAAGACATTCATGATGAAATTGACTTTTGGAACACTCAAATTATCAGTTACGTTGTTGGCTCGAATCCACCAATACAAGTCATGGAGGGTGTTTTTCGTAGAATCTGGAGGAATTTGAAGATTGATAAAGCTGCTTTGGTGAAAAAGGGGATGTTCATTATAGGGTTTCTTGCCATGGATTCTAGGGATAGGGCTCTTAAGGGGCACTATTTCTTTGATAAGAAACCTCTAGTAGTAAAACCTTGGTCAGCTGAGATGGACTTTGAGAAAGATGAATTGAAAACACTACCGGTATGGGTTTAATTGAAATTGAATATGAAGTATTGGGGTGAGAAATCTCTACATAAAATTGCTTCTCAACTAGGGAATCCAATTGAAAGAGATGATGCTACAAGAAACCGGGATAAATTTCAATATGCTCGTATATTGGTGGAAATGAAAATAACCAGAAATTTCCTGAGATGATTCAATTTTAGAATGAAAATGGTTACTTAACAAAAGTTCCAATCCTATTTGAATGGAAACAATTACACTGTCAAACTTGTAATGGTTTTGGGCATTTGAGAAAGGACTGCAGACACAAGAAAATTAAGCAGAAATGGGTTCCTAAAGTTGTAGCTCCTAGTATATTAATAAGTGGGTTCTTGAACCCACTTTAGGTAGTGTTTTCGTAGTTTTCTTAGTTTATTTTTGTTAGTTTTTGCAATATTTAACCACTTTAACCATGTTTTGTGCATATGTGTATTTTTGCTATTTTGGTTGTGGTTTATTGCACTTGATCTCGTCTGGTTTTTGTAGGTCATCTTCTATGGAGTCATGCTTACACGGGCTTCGGTTTGCGCACGATTGTTGGAGATATGGACCATGCCCCGAAGCTTTGAGTTGAAGAAATGAAGCAAGCTTGCCTCTGCTCCAGGCCACACGGTCGTGTCATATCAGACACGTCCGTGTATGCGTGTTCCAAGAAGTGTGCTCGAAGGCAGGAAGTCCTTCGATTGCTGCTGGGAGAAGCCACACGGTCGTGTCACTTTTTGCACGACCATGTGGACCTGATGCTGTGTTTTTGTGCTGCTGCTGAGCACACGGTCGTGTCACATACGACACGCCCGTGTTACTGATGATTTCGGGAGGCAGGAACTCTACATTTGTTCCTGGCCCCTCTGCCACCACCACACACGACCGTGCCACTTTTGACACGACCGTGTGGGTCTGCTCTGCTCGACATTTTGTACTACGTCGTTTTGTTTAGTTGTGTTTTTGGGTTGTATGTTTTACACGGTTTGGGGGAGTATATAAGAGATTTTGGCTTGTAATCTAGGGGGATCTGGAAATCCTCAAACTCTTAGCCTTCTTACTCTCTACCCTTTAGTTTTATCTCTCTCCTCCATTGTTAGATCTAGATTTTCTCTCTCCTAAAAAAAACTCTTACTAGTAGTAGTTTGTAGCTCAACTTTGAAGATTTATTCAAGCATTTTTGGTTTCTCATCTCTACTTTTGAAGCTTATTAGTATACTCTCTCTCCCTTACTTTATTTTGTTGTTAATTTTGTTTTTGTTGCATGTTGATTTGAACTAAGTTTTACCCCACGTCGCTAATAATTGCGTTTAGAAGCTTTGATTTCAATTTAAATATGATGTGTGAGTAGTTCTCTAGTTAGGGGTTGGGTGAAAACCCAACTAAGCCATGGGTTGAATAACTTTGGGTGTTTTGTGATGAATTCGGGTTGAGCTACGATTATTCATATTTTGGTTAATTGCATACGTGTTTGGTGGCCACAAGATGCTTGTGCTACTACTCCTAATCTTGCATTGAGAGATGAAGTTAGGTTAAAGGCCGTTGTTTGGATTAAATCGTTAGTTGGAGTTTAGTTGTTTAATTCATGGTTGTGGATGCATTAGTCAAAGTAATGTAGGAGGGAGACCCCAATTGCTTGTGCTTATTTCTTCTCACAAGATCGAGAGACTTAGTGAGTAAAATCCCCTTCCCTTCCTTGAGTTATAATTTCTTGTTCTAGCTAGCTATTTGGCTCATGCATCGTTGATTTGTGCTTCGAGAGAAGGCTTCTCAAGTATCTCATAGATTACCCCAAATTGTCACTCTTTCACCCGAACTTGGTTGACTGATTGGCTTGGTCGGTTTTGGATCCCGTCTACCCCTAACGTTTTCCCTCTTAGTAATTTATTGATTTTATTAATCGTTGTAGTCCTAATTAATAAACCCAAATTATTGATCGAGTTAGCTTGTAGCTGTTTCGCGAATTTCGGCATCTCAAAGTCATTCCCTGTGGATACGATCCTTACTTGCCCTATAGTTGTTATTTGGTTAGTTAGGTTTTGATTGAGCAAATTGTGCAACGACTTTAGAATTCGCACTCTGTCATATATAGATGATCCATGATCCAATTATTGCTGTTGTGGTACCTGGTAAAACTATGGTGGTGCTTGATTCATCTTGTGCAACAGTAGATAAAGCAACCGGCAATGCTGAAATTTTGGACCAGGAGGGTTTTTAGAAGGCTTTAAAGCCTATTAGAGTCAGACTAGCAAATTTTAGTCTTACTAACACTCAGACTCATTTCAAGGCTCTTGATGATATTGGTGTGCAGGCTGATGATGTTCAGATGGTGAACCAATCTGATGGTGCTCAGAAGGAGATATCTAGCAGGAAAGGAGGAGGAGGGCCTCCTAAAGAGCATGGATAAATTACTATGCTGGAATGTAAGGGGCTTGAACAACATTAATAAACAAACTGATGTGAAACACTACATTCACAAGTTTTCTTTTGGTGTTTTTAGCCTCTTAGAGACGAAAATAAAGGCCAATAATCTTGGCTTGTTATATCAGAAGGTGTTTAGGGGATGGTACTTCACTAGTAACTCTAGTCAACATGATGGTGGGAGAATCATTTGGGCTTGGAATCTTGGAAGTTTTTAGGTAACTATAATAAAAACTACGCCATAGTTAATCCACTGTTATTTATAGCCTCTTAGTGGTAGGCAAGGTTTTTATAGCACTTTCATTTATGCATTTAATTAAAGGGCTAAAAGAGTAGAGTTATGGGATGATTTAAAAAGCTTAAATATTGTTGATCTATGGATCTTATGTGGTGATTTCAATTGTATAATGAACATTGAAGATATAATTGGCTCTCATGTTAGGGAGATTGAAATGAGGGACATGATGAGGGAATGTATGGCATATTGCACAATGGAAGATGTAAAAAGCTCAGGGAATTTCTTTATATGGAATAATAAACAACAAGAGGTGGCTAGGGTATTTTCTAAGCTAGATAGAATACTAGCTAATGTAGCTTGGAAAGATTTATTCCCTACTGCAGAAGTTTGTTTTCAGAATGAAGGGGAGTTTGATCACTCCCCTGCAATGCTTGTTGTGTATCCTGATACTAGGAATCGTTTCAAGCCATTTAAGAATTACATCATGTGGAGGGCAGTTTGAAGAGGAAGTTAACAGAGCCTAGAACATTAATGTCACTTGTACTAAAATGTTCAAGGTGTGCCAGAAATTAAAGAAGGTGAAATTAGCTTTGAAGGAGCTAAATAAAGCAGGGTTTTTTGAAATTCATACAACTGATATTCAAGCCTATCACCAGATGGTGAATGTAGAGAAGTTAATGCATGATAATCCTAGTAATTTATAGATTGTTGCAATGGAAAATGAAGCTGTTATGGAATACCATGTTAAGCATGAAGCTTATATGGAATTCCTTTCACAAAAAGCCAAATTGGCTTGGATTAAAGATGGAGATGAAAATTCTGCTTTGCTACATCAGAGTATTAAAGCCAGAAGGTTACAAAACCAGGTATATAGCATATATGATGAGGCTGGTAATTAGCATGATACTGCAGGGGATGTCTCTAAGGATTTTTTATCTTATTATGAGAAACTGCTGGGGAAGCACAATCTACCAAGGAAGATTGTGTTGTCTCAAGTAGTTTAGGAGGGCATGTGGTAACTGTTGAGCATAGAGCCATCTTGTGTGCACCTTACACAAGGGAGGAGATCAAGAAAGCCTTATTTTCAATTCCTGGTGATATATTCCCAGGTACAGACGGTTTCGGTACATACTTTTATAGAGATGTTTGGGCAGTAATGGGAAATGAAGTGATTGAGGCAGTTCTAGATGCTCTGCAAGAAGGGAAAATTCTGAAAGCTCTGAATACAACTGTCATCACTTCAGTGCCTAAAATAAAATGTCCTAAGAATGTGACAGAGTTTAGGCCACCATCTTGTTGTAATACACTTTATAAGTGTATTACGAAGGTATTATGCAACAAGATGAGATAAGTGTTGCCAGATTTGATCATGGAAAATCAAGGAGGATTTGTGCATGGTAGGTTAATTGTTCATAATATCATGGTGATTCAAGATTTGGTGAAGCACTATGGTAGAAAAAAGTGAAACCTAGTTGCTTGATGAAAATTGATTTACATAAGGCTTATGATACAGTTAACTGGGATTTCCTCAATGAAATGATGTAAGCTTTGGGGTTTCCTACTTCTTTCACTACTCTTGTGATGGAATGTGTTACTACTCCTATGTTCTCGTTGATGTTAAATGGTCAGATGGAAGATTTTTCAAGTCTTCTAGAGGATTGAGATAAGGAGATCCTATATCTCCTCTCCTATTTGTGATTTATATGGAGTACTTGTCAAGAATATTGACAGAACTTGGTGAATTGCCTCAATTCCAGTTTCATCCAAGATGTAGAGAGATGAATCTAACACACATGTGTTTTGCAGATGATCTCATAATGTGTTGTAAAGGAGATTATGTTTCAGTATACTTAATGTTGAAAGCTTTCAAGCTATTTTCTGATTCATCTGGTTTGCAAGCTAACATTAGTAAGTCAGCCTTCTATGCTTGTGGCATGTCTTCAACTGATGCTCAGAGAATCACATAAGCTTCTGGTTTCACACAACAAATCCCTCCTTTCAAATACTTGGGGGTACCCATCTGTGCTAAAAAGATAACAAGTGCTCAATGTGAGGTGCTTAATGAGAAGATTACAACGATGATAAGATTTTGGAGTTCAAGTAATTTGTCCTACACAGCCAGGGTACATCTTATAAACTCATTTTTATTGAGTTTACATATCCGCTGGGATCAAGTTTTTATACTACCTAAGTCTGTCCTATCTAATATTAGCAAGATTTGTCGAGCATTTCTCATGAGTGGACAACATTTTAGCACTAAATTAGGTGTTGTAGCTTGGGATCAGGTTTACACTCAGAAATCTGCAGGAGGTATGAAATTTAGAAATGTGTATATATGGAATGTTGCAAGTTTCGGGAAATATGTTTGGGCTGTAACAACAAAACAAGACAATGTGTGGATTAAATGGATTAATTTTTGTTTACCTGCGAGGAACTGATTGGTGGAATCATTCTCCTAAGCCAAATGCCAGTTGGTATTGGAGGAGAATATGTGGTATTAAGGAGCAACTAAAATAAGTTTATTTACAGAGAGACTTTAGTTCTATGAATAGATATAGATGTGGGCATGGGCCGGGCCGGCACGCGGGCCAGCCCGGCCCGACACGATTTGGGCCCGGCCCGGCCCGACCCATTGTCTGCTATGTGGGCCGCGAGCCTGTCACGGTCAAGAAATTTTATTTCCGGCCCGCACTGGCACGAGCCCGCGTGGGCCGGCCCGCGGGCCGAACGCTCATTTCCTTTGTTGTTTTACCCTAAAACTGTGAAAAATACAAAAATACAACATAAAACATTGGCCAGGCACGTGGGCCCGTGGGCCTGGGCCGGGCAGTGGACAAATTTTTAAAATTTCAAACCCGGCCCGACACGGCCAGTCACTCATGGGCCCGGGCCTGACCTGACCCGCCATTTACTCAAGCTCGCGGGCCGAGACCGTGAACAGGCTCGGCCCATACCCACCTCTAAGTACATATTCAATTAAGGATGTTTATAGCAAACTTTTGGTAAGCAACCAACTATAGCTTGGGATGGAGCAGTGTGGAACAGACTGAATGTTCCTAACCACCGCTTTATTTTATGGTTAGCAATTCAGACTAAACTTCAGACCAGAGTTAAATTAGCTCAATATGGAATTAGTCAAACTCATAGATGTCTCATTTGTGACAACAACATTGAAGACCATCCTCACCTATTTTTCAGTGTCATTTTAATAAAGGGTGCTTGAAGTTGATTAAAGCATGGCTGAACATCAGATTTGTTACAGAAGACTTGCAACAATTGATTAGAAGAATTAAAGGTGGCAGGAATTCCAAGTTTCAAAAGCATGTAATGCTTGCTAGTGTAGATGCTTTAGTCTATTCAGTTTCGCAAGGGAGAAATGAAGTGTACTAGCAACAAAAGGTACCAAGAATCAGCAAAGTTGTTCAACAGATCAAAAGCCTCATTAAAGCTATAGTTCATTCTGTTATGCCAAACAAGATAACTAGGAAAGACGTGGAATGGTTTGAACATTTGTAATGTGTTGAACTGTAATTAGTTGCCTACATTGGCTTGTTTCTGCCTTCCTAAAGGTGAGGGGGTCCAACCTAGTTGGTTTGCCTCCCTTTAGGTTGGGCTAGGTTGTAATTTGGGTTTTAATATTAATCTACTCTCTTGCTTAGCAAAAAAAAAAAAAAAAAAAAGTGTCCCCCGCATCAGAACACGTCGAATCTTTTGAAGGTGGGAGCTGGGAGTTGAATAAGGATATCTCACACTTCTAAAGTGTTCCCATGAGATTTTGATCCTATGACCTCAAGGGTTATCACTAGCTAAATGCATGCTTGAACAGTAGCATCTTTGACAGTATTCCAGAAAATGTTCATTTTTTTGGTCAGTTGCTTTTCCGGTTCAGATAATGTTAATGGTTTTGCGAAAGCTACGTCAAGTTAATGAACCTTTTTTGTAATGATATCACTCTACGGAATATACATTGGAGCACATTCTGAGACTCATACGTATGTTCATAATGCCATTTCAAAGTCCATCTTTCCACAATCTTAATTAACAACTATTGAACTTGTAAACGAGGTAAAACGCATGGAATTATATTAGATAGAAATACACTATGAGCACATAAAACCAGTACTATGAGGATTTGCTGAGCAGATACAAGAGACAAGTATTTTCTTCTTTCTTCACAACTACACATACATCAAAAAGATTAAACAAGAGAATGCCATAAGCTAGCTAAGATCCTGATTTCAGATTTCTTCCTCGCCATTATGTTCTTTACCTTAAGGGGCTTTATTAGTTGAGTTTACCATGACCATATATAAACCTTGCGCCTCCTTCGGTGTATACATGAGTCTCGCTATCCAACCTGTAAATTAAGCATACCATATTACCATACATCCTGTTCTTGCAGAAATGAAACAAGAAAGTGCAAAATATTAAGCAAAGGTCGATCACATACGAGTTCCGAACAGCTTTGCTCAATGTTGAGGCAGATAGGAAAGTTGTACCATCTAAAAATCTGTTTTCACCGGTCATCCTCTGCTTGACCCTTAGATCAAACTCTTCAGTCTTCAACATTAGCTCGGAATCCGAAGCCTGTGATTTATGATAGTTCCTACTAAGTTAGCGGTTTTGCACGAAATTCTATTCCATGTAATTGAAATCTTGATGCCAAAGTTATTAGTTTAAGGTTGCTCCATATTAAAAAGAAAATTCATACCATGACCCATCCCCAAGTGTCAGCATAAGAAGGAATATGAGCCGAGTAAGGCACAACATCTGAAAAAATTCAAATATGAAAGCTCAACATTTTGAAACATAAAAACTCTTAAGATTGACATTCTTTAAAATGAGAATCGAATAAATTACTACTATGATATCCAAATTTGTAATATCTCTAAAACATATACTTCCTCCGTTTTTTTTAGATGTTACACTTTCTATTTTAGGAAGTTTTAAATTAGATGTTACACTTTTATTTTGGGTAATAACTTCTCTCTATCTCTCTCTTATTACATGTTCACATGGGGTCCTTTTGTTTTTCATTCTCTCTATCTCTCTCCTCTCCAAAAATTACCTAGGAGTCCGTGATTTGAAAAGTGTAACATCTAATAAAAAACGGAGGAAGTATTACAATTCTGCGAAATCACCAAATTTTACGTAAAAGGCAAAGTCATATGCTCTAACGGCTCGTTTGGTAGTTGGTTATAAATGGTGGTAATGGGAATAAATTAGTGTGTAAATTTGTGAAAAATATCATTGTCCATTCCCATGGTAATGCTAATTTATCCTAAAGTGTCCACTTTCCTTCTTAAATTTTCATTTCCATCCAATACCACCTTGTAGGTGGTAATGAGTGGTAATGAAAATTGTTTCCCCTTGGAGACAAAAACACAAGTTTAGAGGTGAGATTGCTTGCTAATAGAGAAAAGATGTCTCCCCATGGAGATTTTAAGGTTGCTTCCTTAATAAAATTACACTTAAAATACATTCTTATTACCGCAATTTATTAACGACTACCAAACGGATCGTACGAGTTGTAAATTAGGCAGCCCTCAAAAAAAAAAAAAAAAAAAAAGCCTTGCTTACATTTAAAAACTTGCTTCAGTGTGTTGTAAATGCAAGAGAAAACTTCAGTATGGCTGAAAATTCCGGCTGGTCCAGCCTGTGGAGATTTTATTATTAGTCAGCACATAAAAACTTTGAGATAAATCTTCAAATAGTTCCTGGTATGTTCTGTCAATAAAATAATTCCTGCTATTTTATATCATACCTGTGTGACGAACACACCATTTTGGCTGAGTTTAGGCTTAACAATGCATTCATAGAAAGATTTGGTATAGAGCTTATAACATGGACCGCCTTCAAGAGGATCCGCGAGGTCTCCTACAATCACATCATACTTTTCAGCTCTGCTTTGTAGTTCAGCCCTGTTATATGCAAATTCATCATAGTAAGAAAATACGATTAATGGACTACAAAAATAAAATCGCGTCGATTTCAAGATTTTATAGATTTGCGAGAATTAGTACACTGAGGAAGTTACCTAGCGTCGTTTATGATTAGCTCAAGTCTAGGATCAGAGAAAGCTTCCTGGTTCACAACTAAGTAAGACTTGCAAAACTCAACAACTTCCTGTGCAGAACATAGAGGAAAAATTATTAGTCAATCTTACATACAACTAGAGATGACGAAGAACTGCTAAATCATAGTCCATCTGTTCGATAATATAGTGCTCAGAATCCTTTTTAGGTATCGCAAAATGTTGTGCCTACATAAACTTTCTAAATTACCCATAGCTTTCTTTCAAAATGTGTACCCCTATTTATTATTTTACTCCATTCAAGGAACATTTATTACTTATTAATTTAATTTTAAAGGAAAAAGAAAATAAAAACTTGTTCCAATACAAAAGTATCAAAAACCACTTACTTAAATGTATGTTTTTAGAAATCCTACAACTTTTCATTTTCCTTAATCCTCGTGAAAAATGACAAGCAATATAATATAGGAGGGATCGAGTACTCCGGTTTTGGGCGGGTTTTGGGCACGTTTTTCCGGCTCGAGGCGGCCGACCCGATTTTTTGGGCAAATAATCCGGGCTACAGGCAACCTAGATTTGGAAAAATAAGCCAAATTTTGACCCATACCTAAAATGACCCAAAAAGCCCGATAAGCCCGTCCCGAAATTCCGGCACGGTTTTTGGCCTGTGGCCTTGGTCCGAAACGGCCCACTTATTTGGTCGAAGTCTGACCCGACCTATGATGACCTCTAAATAGGGTAGACATTAGTGGTACTTTATCCATATATCGGATATTAATTAGGACAACCTTGTATAAGACAGGGATTTTTAGGGGTTACCTCGTCAATGTCACACATGATAACTTTCTGAACAGTGTTATGCCTAAGAATTTCTCTTGCAGTTGAACCTTCGCCTCCTCCCATGATGAAAACGCTCTTTGCACTATTAATTTAACAGAACAGGAAAAATCATTAAATGTCATCTCTTTTGTTTGCAAAATCACTTAAAGTATTAGTTTCCCGCACATAATAAATATTATTATATTTCGTGTTAGAACGAAAGGAAAAAAGAATTTACCTTGGATGATGAAGCAATGGAGGGTGCACAAGACATTCATGGTAGATAAATTCATCAATCTCCGCGCTTTGGAGCTTTCCATCAATAACCAAAGCCTATATTGCCAAAACCCACCCAAACACAAAAATTTTAAGCTTTAAATAATAAATGCAGATTCAGAGGTTTTGTCAATTAGATGAATTATCAAAATTTAAATTATTGCTTACGAAATTAAGATTTAAGACTAGGATTTAGGAGCGAACCTTCCCAAATGGCTTGGTGTCCAAAAGCTGAATGTCCTGGTACTGAGTGGCTCCTGTGTGTATTATCCTGCAGGAAGTAATTAATAGCTTTGTCAACCAAGTTCCTCAGAAACAAACATGGAGACGAAATGAAATTATATTAAGGTCGGTCTGGTTTGATGGAAAATATGTTTCACAAAAAATGGTTTTTCATGAAAAGTATTTTAATTGGAAAATTATAAATGAATACCAATTTTCCGTTATCTATTTAGTTTGATGGAAAACTTAAAGTAAAGAAGGAAAAAATGGAGATGTTGGGAATGAGAGAAGGGAGGAAAATGATTTTCGTTCAAATTTTGGATGAAAATGTTTACAACGGGATGAGAACTTTTTTTTCATCTTAATTTTCCCTTTTAAAATCCATTGTTCAACCAAAAAAAGAAAAATTTGAAAAATCATTTTCCTCCAAAACAAAGAGAACCTAAATATAAATATGATAAAACAAATGTTTTCAAATTGTCCCGTTATAAAATTTAATTTCTTATGCACCTGTTTGAAATGTTTTATTTTTATAATTCGGACATGAGATACCGTCGAAAAATTGCGATGTCAAAGTTATGTATAAGGTTGAAATGCATGCTTTTTTCTGTATATATGGACATGGAACAGTACCAAATTAGAGTGTTGGAATAAAATTTAGATTGAAAATGCATGTATGAGGAAGATATTTATGTGAACGAGGAGTTGACCCAAAGAGTGAAAAAAGAGCAATAATGTGTAGGAAAAAAGATACAACAATGATAATCTATGACTTAGCTTCTTAATTAAACGACTAATTTTATTGTAGAACTCTTAATTTTGTCCCGCTTTTACTGGGCAAGTGTCGGACAACATCTTACTGAACTTTTACAATAAGGTGCAAAAAGGAAGAACACAATCTAGATAATGAATTATACTAGCTTATTAGAAGCGGAGATATTGAACTTTTTGTACTCACCCAAAAGCCTAAAGTAGAAAGACATTTTTCCTGTCGCATAAAACTTCTATCTTATCTAATTGAGCTAACTTTCACTACAAAAATTCTTTCCAGCACTCACAGATAATCACAACAGTAGATAAAATTCCATCGAAAATAATTTAAATTAGAAATATCATATATACATTTTAAGGCCTTTGAAACTAAAAATGAAAGATTAAGCAATTAACCAATGGCCAATCATTAATAATGTTGAACGATGTGTGATTTTTTTCATAAATTACTAAACCGAAAACATTAATATATATTTACTCCTCAAAAATTTTTAAGGTAAATGATATCTTGCACAAGGGGGAATCGAGGATAGAATTAACCCCTTTTCATAAGTATAAACGGAAGGTTTTCAATCAACTAGGTCAATCTTGATTTTTACTTATTGCTTATTGTTAGTCCATAAGGCTGAGTAGATGAAAACATTCAGAATTAGAACAGAATAATGGAATAAAAATATCAATCCTAAGTTATAATCAACAATAGTAATAAGTACCGATTAAGAGCAAACGACCATCTTAAATTCTCCTCAATCTCCTCTTCGTACCAACAACTTCTTCTTTGAGCTTGATCACCACCAGATTGAATTTTCCCATTAAACCCATTACTATGAATCTCATTATTCCCATTATTAATCGACAAACTCCCCATTTTATTAAACTACAAATCAAAACCCAAAGGAGAAAAGATAATTTTAATACTCAAACGTAGTGAGATAGATTATAGATAGTAAGAGAAAGAAAGGAGATGTGAATTGTTGTGAGATACAAGGAAAGATGGGGATGAATATATAATATAAGGAGTGCAAAGGAAAGAGTAATGATGAAAGAGGTTGGCAAATGGAAGAGAATGGGGGAAGAATGAAGTGGGTATGCTCAATGGTAAAATGGAAGGGGGGGAAGAAGTAATGGAATCCTCATTGATTCTTGCAACAGATGCAATGAGAAAAGGCGGGGGTGAAGAAAAAAAGTAGAGACAGAGGAGTGCGGTTTCTAAGGATGATATGCTCGCGTGGGTTTAGGTCTTGGCTGTTTATGCATGTATATAGGTAAATCTTCATCATTGTGTTCTCTTCACAATCATTTTCATCACCACAAATGAGAAGGTCCATTTGGTTTTGGGGGTTGTTAATTAATTGAGTATATAGAGACTGAGTAGACACATGTCAATTTTTTTCTAAAAAAAATGAATTTTGGTGGGACGTATTCAATAAATAAGAATTGATATGGAAGTATAAGATAATTTCAAATAAAGTGATCGAATTTGCCCTGTTAAAGCTATATTTATTTAATATATTAAAACAAGTTTCTAGACATGAAAATGTGACACGTGAAGCTATTTCGTAAAATGTTTAATTTATTTACTCTGCATATAACTATTCAAAAAAAAAAAAAAAAAATTACTCTGCATACAATTATAAAATGTATGGTATAAAATTTGATCTTATAACTTTAGTGTTCAAGTCACTATATGAAAGTCTTTACTAATAAACCAAATAATATTCAGTATCATGATTGTAAAGTAAAATATTAATAAATAAATAAAAAGTATACCTTAGGCCTAAAAACTATTTTTCATATTAAATATTCAACCCTGACTTTTTTTGACTAGAAAAGAATATAAAGCTTTTGAATAAAACTTATGGCCAGGATCGATCCTGAACAATTCCAAAACGGGCCACAAAACATGACCTTCCTTTTGGAGGGCCCCCAAATTTTAAAGAAAAAAAGTATTGAAATAATGTACATCTTACTGAGAGGCAACAATATTTTGCACCAAGAAAAAATAGTCGAACCTTTCTCTCTCTCTCTCCTTACTTTATTTTCCTAAACCTCAGAACTTTTTATCTCTCCTTACCCTTTGTCTGTCTCCGCACCTCTTACAAGCTATGAATAACTACTTCTATGAAGTTAATGAAAAATCACATCAGCAATTTTTGGAAAATATTATTGTTTTCATTGGTGTTGGAGAAATAATCAATAGATTGAACTTGGAGAAAGTGCAATCTGAGAATATGGAAACAGAAGGAGTACGAGAGATGATGCATTCTTCTCGACGAATACCAAGTTACGGTGACCATAATGAAAAGGAATGAATATGGGTTTGATGGACTTAAATCTGATTTCGGTTGTTGGTGCTCCATGGAGTAAGTTATTCAATCTCAGTGTTAAATTTCATCTTTTTATAAAGGGAATGAAATCGGATTTGTAGTTGTTAGTGAATTTTTATCTGGGTTTTGTCGTATTAGCGCGGTGGGGGTGACAGAGGACGTGTTGGCGCTTGGGATGGGCTTTTCCTGCCTTGTATAGCTATTTTTTTGATAGTTGGGGGGGGGGGGAGTGTATGCGATTGCCATAAGGGTAAGGAACTTTCAATGAACTAATGCGAATGGGTGTAAGCATCGCGGAATTCACGATTCTCCGATCCATTCATGAATGCGCAACAAAAGAAATTTCTCCATTTTCCAGGGTTTGAAGGGGGCTCTTTTTCACACGCATGAGTAGGACTTTTAGTGTTGGGAAAGTCATTGCCAATTCAGGAATTCTCGGAACAAAAACGGGGGCCGCCAACTCCCATTTTTGTTATGGAAATTCCTGAATTGGTGCACTTTATAGCTTTCTTCAGGATTTGGCCCGCAATTTGGTCATAAGGTGAGACGAAGCTACGCCTAAATGACTCCATCCATAAGAGCTTTTGGAATTCATCATGGATTTTCCTGGAAAGTTTGAAATAAGAGTTTGTTGGACAATATATCTTGGTTTTATGATCCGCGTGTTTTACCGGTGTACATTAAAGGAAAACGGGATGTGTTTATTGTTGGGAAATTTGGAAATCCGAAAATAGTTATTATAGTTATTATTATGAATTCTTATTTTTTAAACAAGTGTGCCTTTGGAATTTTTTGATTTTATTAGGAACCCGTATGATAGTATTTAAAGCGGCCCTATTGTTACAAACCTGCACTGGGCCTACATATTGTTTTGGGACGGAGATGCTTGTAGTGAAGTGAATCTGTCTAAATGAGATATGACATATTGTAGGTGTGTTTTTGTTTCGCTTACATGGGATAAGCGCATATTTGACTACCCTATTGTTAAGGTTTTATTGAAAACCTTTTTTGAAGTCACCAACAAGTCTTCAAAGGAATATTCAAAAACCTAATTGAATATTGGGAAACCAAAGGGACAACTTAGAGACTTATTAATGTATATTTCCCCGTCTTGACTCCATAGATGGTTAATGAACCAAAAATTGAGTTCTGGGTGAGGGTAAAAAGACAGACATGAACCATGTCACCCATTGCTGACCTCTAATTAATACGATTACATAGCAAGTTTTATGCAAAGCAATAACTACATAGTATTTTTATGCATCCTAAAAAAGATTAGTCTATATTGGTTCAGGAAACACTAATAGGCATGTCACACATTTAACAAAAATATATAACATAAATAAACCTCCTAACTATGTTGTAGGGTAAGTCATAGGGAGAAAGTTGTTCCTAGCATGAATTAGTACAATAATAATTTCTATCCAAAACTATTCAATTAAATGTTCACAAGGAAAACTAAACCCTATAAAATACCATAAACCTCTCCTGAGTATCTAAGATTTCTCTAATATGCACTCAAGCCTACTCCCGTTGGAATCATGTAAAGTAAAGACATTCAACACAACACTCTAATTTCCTAACAATCCATTCTACCTACTCTTGTGGAGAATTTCTTGTCCTGAAATGAAATAACAAAATTCATCAAAACCTAACTCTCATTGTGATCAAGAAAATAGGAATGATAACAATACTAGTTATCCCTAATCTAGTATTGGAATATGCACAATCAATTAAGCAAAAACAATTAACAATTAATTTGGAAATTTATAGAAATAATCATTAATTAATTCATCCTAGGGTTCAACATAACAATAGATAAAAGAACTACTTAAGCATAATTGAAATAAATAAAGAAACTAGAGAAGAATGATTGAAATTCATAATAAACAAAAGAAAAAGAAGGAGAAAATAAATACTTTAATTGATGGAAGAAAGGTAGAATCTTGAATAACAATGAAGATCTACAAGTTTATCTCTCTAACTTCTCTCTAGAAACCCTAAAAAAGTGTTTACAATAGAACTGTCCCCTCATTAAACAAAATAAAAGAGTATTCACTAGTACAGAATTGTCGATTTGCATCATCTTATTTGCGTCGTACTCGCGGAGAATTAACGCAAAAGCTTAGGAAGAGCCTATTTGCATCGGACATCAGAAAACATGCGATGCAAACAATCGCAGCTGATGAGTGGAGGGGTCATTTGCGTCGCATCATAATGAGGACGCGACTCAAATGACCAATACACTTTACGTCGCACGTAGTTCATGTGCGTTGCACATGTTGGGATCCAGATATTTGCGTCGGATTCTGTGGCCCATCTGCTGCAGATGATTAAGGCTGATAAGGGAATTAGATAACCTAAAAATATTGTTACGTGCATCGCATGAGTTATATGTGCGATGCAGATAAGCTTCTCATATAAAAAGCCCATTTAATTCTATTTCCTTTCTCTCAGACGTTTGTCTCATCTTTTCACTCTTCCATCCTTAACCTAGATCTGTTTCATCTCTTATCTCGTGGGTTTGCCCTCATCTCCTTCACCATTCGCATCTCAACCCTCATCTCTCTCAACTCCTTGCTGATTTCGAGAGGAGCTGAAGACAAAAAGAGCTTCGATTAAGAAAGCAAATGCGCACCCAGCTCAACATCATTTTTCCTACTGTAATCCATCAATGGCATCCTCAAACTCATTGGTAGCAATTTTGAGAAGCATTTACCGAAACCTCCAACGCCGTTCTAGTTCGCATCTCTCTCATACGACGTGAAGTATTAGAGAATTAGAGTCAGATTTTATTTTATTTCATTATTTGTTTTTTTAATTTGATTCATAAGTTTAGATCTGAGATTTTTGCAATGGGTTGGATTTGCATTTGGATTTTCTGATATTTATTAGTGTACAAAAATATGATAGAGTTACCCTGGATTCTTGCATTTTATTCATCACCTTGTGTTTTTTTTTTCTTTAGATCTAAATTTTGGACAAATTAAAGTCCATAATATTAATTATCAGACAAAGACACAAATAAAGTTAATAACTTAATTTTAGATTAAACTCCTAATCAATTCTCCATAAGTTATTCGACATGATATTTGCGATATAAAATAATAAACCTAAGAGAAAATAACAAACCTAGATTATAAGATAAGATAAAATAAATAAATCTAATAACACAAAATAAAATAAGAAAAACACACGAAATAAAAGAAACTAAATTCATCAAAGATAAATATTTGTCATCATCAAAATAGTGAATACAACAACCTGGTAAACCTGGATGAATTATTGTCGTCCGAGAGGTCAAGGAGTTTTGCATGTTCTACCCTGCATCGGGAGTTTGGCCATTCTTAGACACATGCAGTGGGGGAACTTAAGCCCATACACTGACCTGGAAATTGCGATCTGACAAACCTTATGAAGTGAATTGCGATTCACTGGTGTTCAGTTTCTGACTCAATAACTTTTTTTACGTTTGTTTTATTATTATTTACGTATTCTAGAGTTGATTTACTCACTATATCTTGTTTACTTGATGTTGACTATCACTTGTGTCACTTGTGAGCTTTATGGTTTTGAATGCATGTTATAGTTATCATGATTGTATGCTTTCCTTTTTTTAATCTATGTCTGAATCATGCTTTGATTTCTTTTGTTCTGGAAGAACTGCTAGTTACTCCCTACTGACTGTGGAATTATTTAATATATCCTTACAGATGGAAATGACTGCTAGACTTGTGACTGCTTGGGCTAGCAGAGTGTGGGTTGGTAGTGTGAGGAAGCTTGTGGTAGTCTTTTTGGTAGATGAGTTCTATGCTGACAACAGAGAGTCCTATGTTATGCTAGGTCTCAAAGACATTGTGTTTTTATTTGAGTTTTAATGGGAGACTTGCATGTCTCATAGTTTTGGATGATGTTATGATATGAATTGGGATGTTTCTTTTTATTAGAACCATGATATTTTAAGATATTTCTTTGGTACCTATGAATCTTTGGTTTGAGGATTATCTTTATATATTGTTCTAGAGTAGCATAACCGTACTGACATTATTTCCGCTAACGTCTTTTTAGCTAGTAAATCTTGATTAGATATTGTTTAGCATCTTAGTAGTAGAAGGATGGGGTGTTACACATCATCCTACACCAGACGCGGATGGGGAGTGACGCGTAGTGTAGTTTTCCCTATAAATAGGCCTAGCAGAGTGTGGGTTGGTAGTGTGAGGAAGCTTGTGGTAGTCTTTTTGGTAGATGAGTTCTATGCTGACAACAGAGAGTCCTATGTTATGCTAGGTCTCAAAGACATTGAGTTTTTATTTGAGTTTTAATGGGAGACTTGCATGTCTCATAGTTTGGATGATGTTATGATATGAATTGGGATGTTTCTTTTTATTAGAACCATGATATTTTAAGATATTTCTTTGGTACCTATGAATCTTTGGTTTGAGGCATTATCTTTATTATTGTTCTAATCAGTAGCATAACCGTACTGACATTATTTCCGCTAACGTCTTTTTAGCTAGTAAATCTTGATTAGATATTGTTTAGCATCTTAGTAGTAGAAGGATGGGGTGTTACACATCATCCTACACCAGACGCGGATGGGGAGTGACGCGTAGTGTAGTTTTCCCTATAAATAGGCCGTTCCTTACATATTTCAAGACAGATTTCTCACATTAACACACTTCGGACTCGACAAATACTTTACGTATACCTTTTTACGAAGTACAAAACTTCACTCTAAAATTCACACCTTCCTAGCACAAATACATTCAATCTACATATATTCATACATTCAAATTTTCTAGCTTCACGATTGTTCGTCTCGATGGTTGTGAATCTCGCAGACCCAAGCCACGGTATAATCTTGAGGATCCTTAAATAAAGTCTTTATTTTTATATTTAAGTTACTAACGGTTTCTTTCATGATATGGATCTTTAATATAAAATTGTCCTATTGTATATACTAATCCTTCCTTCTTTTTTATTTATATTTATATATTATTAAATGCATGACGGGTCATTGTTTGAATATTATATATGATTGTTTCTGATTTATTTGGACATCCTGCTTTATCACCCACATGTTATTTTTGCTTATTATCAAAGATCGAAAGAACTGTTCTTACATTAATCTTAATTTGGACAACTTGTTAGGTTTCCTGTAATGTTGATTGCCTAAATTACATATCACTAAATTAGTCCCTTATGTGTTTTCTGAACTAATCTAGACTAATTATTTTTAGGGTGTATAAAAATATTATATGATTATTCTTTGGCATAAAATTTGTGATGAATTGATTTATAGTAGAGGCCATCAATGGGCAACATAGTTCCTAATTGTGGTGTACCTCACCCCCGAAGTCAATCTTTGATTTTGACCATCAATGGATTCATGACGAGGAAATCTACATTGGATTAGTCCCTAATTTGTCCATAAGGTTTCCAACTATCCAATTAGATTTATGATTCTTCCTTTAAAGAATTGTTGGTGACTTCAAGACGTTTTGAATACAAAAATCTTTACAACAAGGTAGTCAATTAAATCTAATACGTACTCACACCGCGTAGGCGAAATGAAAACACGCATAAAGAAAGAAATCTAAAAGGGGAATGTAGCCTCGTTCTCTTTTCCCCTATTTAAAATAAAGTATCTCTAATTATTAAAGTTATTTTGATATTGAATTTCCAATAAGGAATCATATCATGCTAAGTTATTTCTATATTGGATACCCGATAAAGAATTGTATCATGGTAATTTCGATATTGGTTCCCGATAAGGAATCATATCATGGTAAGTCATATCAATGTAATGGATTTTTATTCAGTATTTGAATATGAATATCGATATTAGCTTTGTGATAAGGGAGCATATCATAGTAAGTTACAGTAATGTTTGAGTCTTAGTAAGGAATCAAATTATGTGATCAGGTCCCTGGTAAGGAATCGTTATAAGGAAAGTTATTATGCTATTTATTTCCTGATAAGAGTTTATCTAATAAAATATAAGAAACTGATTGATAGAGTATGAAAGTCGAAGTTTGGATTTTCGTTAAGAAAGCGACTAAAGGAAATGAAAAATATTGTTATATCAACAATGGTAACCTCAAATTTCTTACAAGGAATCATGGTAAGTTGAAAGGTTGATCATCTCTGCTTAATATTATTAGTATAATGTTAGTTTTATTTCTTTATTTATTATGTACTGCTCATCTTTGTTGATTATGTGCTTTGTGTGTATGTGTTTATAATGGATATGCCTTATTGATCCTTTGATGACCCAATTATTGAGAAGTCTATCGGGATCAATAGTGCATCGTCTATTTCACGTTTCAAGATGACGCATCATGGGTTTTGGATTTGGAGAGCTTCTGTTGACTTTACATTTTATTTTGATTTTATACGTTTCATAGTTGACTTTGACTATTGTGGCTGACTTTTACTTTTGAGGTTGACCTTTACTTTATGTTGGCTTGACTTTTAGAGTTGCTTTTTTGGTTTTCTAAGCTTCATTTATTGAGTTTATTTATTATTATTTCCGATGCAAAATATTGAATAAGCCGATGCACTATCACACGGGGCGATGATTCTTTGAGAATTTTCTAAGTTTTATATTAAAAAGGTATTTTGGAAAATATAGAATTGTCGGGGTGTCCCAGTCCACTCATCCGGTTGACAACCGAATCAATTGACTTCCATCAACTGCTGCGAGCCTAGCTGATCCAGCCCAAAACAGGATTAGTATCCCCGTTTTGACGGGATTCGATGATGTTTTTTCCACTAGTGTTTGCATATTGACATGTGTTGGCCTTTATTTTGACTGTTGTTTCTTTAGTGCTATTACTGATGTCTTTGATTGACTCTTACTAGAAATGCAATTTCTACGCAACTCGATTCCTAAAATGCAATGATTGGATGCGAAATAAAATATTTGATGTGACTCAACATTATAATGCGATGCAAACAACTCAAAATAAAATAAGCTCTTTTTTTGGTTTAAAAGTTTGAATTGAGCGTAATGGACCTTCTCCCAACAAAAATAAAAGGACTGGGAAGAAGAGGGATGGTGGTTAGGTTTTTCTATAAAAAATTAAAAATTTGTATGAGTGAATCAAAATAGGTGATTGGCTAAGGACGAAGGATGCAATGCTTGCCACAATGTTTGATATATAAGGCAAATGTAGAGGCATGGCACGAATGTATATGATGTGATATGACGCCTTGTTGTTCCTCTATTCTCAACTTTTGTTCGAAAATTTTTTATTTCAGAAGAGGAGAAATGGGAAGCCCCCAAGGATAATCCACGTAGGTTATTCTTGATTTAAAACATGTTGTAGTTGTTACGGGCCTAAGTGAGCCCATAAGATAGTTAGGATCTAGTATGGGTTTGGAGCCCAAAATATTTTGTATCGAGTCGTAATGGAATCTTTGTCAACGTGCGCATGGAACCCAAGGATGATCTATTTTAATGAATATATTATATGGGCGATTTGAAATACGTTACAGAACAAGTTTTTGTAGCACTTGAGTTGTGTATGTTTCGAGTTTTATATGCCAAGTGCCTAAGTGAGCCGATAAATAGGTGCGGTCTTGAATCCATGTGGGTTTAAAACCCAAGATTTCATATATGGACTCCTAATGAAGTCTTTATCTCAATATGTATAAACTTGGAGCCGACGAGTTTTTGTGTGGACCAGGGATGAAGCCCCCAGCAAGATGGAGTTGATGATGTATCCAATTTGATTGCTTGATTTTGAAGATATATCATCACGCTTAGTGGAAGTTATGACAAAATATTTCATATAGGTTTCCTAAGGTGAGAAGACAAGAAATCCCAAAGAAAGAAATGCCTAAGATGAAGCGCGATCATAGTGTTGAGTGTTGAAAGGTTATGCATGTTAAGGTTAGCTTAGAACGTTAAGGGATTAAAATAGGAAAAAGGTGGAATCATAATGAATTGACTCACACAATAAGGTAGCATATGATGTAAGGTTTATATCTCAATCTATATCTAAGAGTATGGATGAGCATTTCAAATTCATAATTTGGGAGATCGCGCTTTTCTCATGGGCCTAGGCGATCCTTAAAAATACGTTTTGAATCAAAATGGTCAGGCCTCAAAATAGGTTGCTTACGTATCCATGATGGAATCAAATGGGTTGTAGCTCTTAACATTTTGATCGGTGGCCCAAAATGTTGGTTTGGAGCCATTTGCCTTGATTTGGAAGAGGTCTTTCGCAAGAGTAGTTAACGATGCAGATTTGGTTTGGTTTAAAGCAGTCGGACCTGAGGGTGAGGCTTCCTACGTATCTTTAGAAAAATCTAAACATTCATAGTTGAGGCTAATAAATGAGAAGGTGCCTTGACTTTTGCCTAAGTCGCCCTTTTGGGTTTTTGACCTAGCTGGCTTTGGTTTGTTTTTTTATGGATGTAATATGCATGGTTATCGGTTGTTTATGAGACGGTTTATTAGAGGTATGATTTAACTTTTAAAGATTTTCTTTTTTATGACAGGAACTGGTAAAGATTTTTGGTTATGAGGGTCCAGGCCTTTTTGTTGGAGGTTTGGGTTGAAAGCTAAAGGTTTTGAAAGAAGCACATTTGACAAAGCTATAGATGGGATTATTTGCAACACTTCTTCCTTTTTTCTATATATTTTGCACTTTTTGTAGCATTTTTTTTGCTTTTGCACTTGTAAAAAGTTGAGTTTCTATGAACAAATATGAAAATTCTATATGCATGATGATTTTTTTCTGGATGCACCTAGACTTAATGATTGAACAAATGACTTTTTTTGATGCACCTACGCCTAATGTATGTATGCATGACTAATTCTATGTTTTCGAACCTGAAAATGCTGCGTACATATCGCAAGAGAGGGAATCAGATTGCTTGTACTTCAAGATTACTAAATGCGGAATGCATTAAATGAAATGGAGAGTATGGATGTAACAAGACTACTAGCTAAATGCCTATGAACTCTAATATGCATGAGGTGCATGAATGATGGACTATGCAATGTAGAGGGACTCTGGTATGAAGGCAGTCCTAATATATATGAAATTATCGACTTTGAGAATCCTAGATTTGATAAACTTATAATGACCTTAGAATTTTAGATTTGATGAACTATTAACGACACTAGACTCCTACTATGCATGAGACTATAGTGGATTTAGACTCATAAAATGAATGGAATTCAAATGATTTTAGACTCCTAATATACCTAGACAGGGTTACGACTCCTAACATGAGCGGAATCAGACGGGGTGAACAACTCTAATGTAAAGTGAAACTGGATGAGCCTAGACATATGCGCTAGATGGATTTATAATGAAGCTATAATTCCTAATGAAATGAAATATACTATCAAGAGATTATATAGAGGGATGCTACGACTGACAAAATGATTGCAGCAATTTTGACACACTAAATTTGACTTGCGAATTAACATACCTCTTTTTTTAGACTTGGAACAAAGGTCAAACTAACAATAAACAACATGAGACGAATAGATTGTGCACCACGCAGCTAGTGGCGCACATCGCGCAGGCTATGTGCCTGACATAACAATGGTGTGCCAGGCACAAAGAAATGTGTTTGCCACACTGCTCCCCGGCATGCGTATTAGTAATTTGACGAGAGTTAGGATGAAAATGAATATCTATTTAAACACAAACTTTTAGGTACAAGGCATATAAGAAAAAAAAACAGCAGGCAAAAGTTGCAATCCCACATAAATGTCAGGTAACATGGATGGAATAGTTCTACATTGAACTATTGGTCAGGTTTAGGTTAAGGCTGAAAAGGCCCATGACTAAGAGATTGATCCCAACTTCATACCCCTTCTTTAAGAGGTTACCACGTATAAGACGCACTCCAATTCTCAAGTTAGGAACAAGAGAACAATGACATGGTTAGGTAGGTTTGCTTATAACTAATATAACTAAAATCCAACATTATCGCTCATGAAGCTTTTTAAAAGTACAAAGCGCAAACCCCACGGGCGTGACCTCACACATTGGAGGCAATGTAAATTGTTCTTATGGTGGTGCAACAGTAGCCACACAGATGTAAAACAGTATATCATACAAATGCATAAAAAGAGAATGAATCATATTTTTACAGTTTCACCCACTCATTTTAAAAAATCATGTTTTTTTCTAAAATCCTCCATAGTGGAGACGCCAAATTCTAGACGTGAGTTACTTTATTTTCACCTACCGCGGTGTGAGCGCGTATTTACTACCCCATTGTATATTGAAATCACCAACAAGTCTTTTAGAGGAAAACTTATAAAACTAATAGGACATTGAACCATCTTATCGAATATAGATTTTCTAGTTGTGACTCCATAGATGTTCAATGAACCAAAGTTGAGTTTGGAGGTGAAGGTACAAGCATAGTCTTACATCATGTTGCCTATTGTTCGCCTTTACTAAATATCGATTCATATCATAGTTTATGCAAAAGAATAATCATATAATATTTTTATACACCCTTAAAGTAGTAGTCTAAATTTATTCTAGAAACACATAAAAGACTATGTTTAGCGACAAGTTATTAAGCAATAATATTAAAAGGTACCTAGCAGGTTGTCCAAATTATCTGAATTAATTGGAACAGTTCTTTAGGTCTTGTTTAGAAATAATAACATGTGGGTGATAAAAATGATGTACATGACGATTAGAACAACATGAATATTATATACAAAAATAAGTGCAAAAGAGATTAGAATGTACAATAAACACGATTATTAATTAAATATCTACATCATGATAAGAAATCGTTAGTAACTTCCAACCAATGAAATAATATGATCATTCAAGAGTCCTCAAGAATTATACCTATGCGGCTTAGGTCGAAGAGCGTAACGACCTTCAGGAAGAGCAGTCATGGAACAAAAAGCACGATATGATAAAGAACTCGAAAAGGATTGATGTATTTTATGTGTTTGGGTATTTGAGGGGTTCAAATATGATACATAAGTGTTTAGAAATTTAAGTGCTCAAGAATAATAATTGCAAAAGTCGTTATGGATTCGTGAAATCACATATCTTTATAGAAAAAAAAATTGCATTTCACGCACCCCCTACACCAGGTGCAAGCTGACGTGTGAGGCGCAAATCCACGTGCAAGCGTTCATTTGTGCACCTAACGCGACAAGCCCACTAAAAAACGTAAATGTGGTACACGTTATTAAAAAGATGGAAAAGAAATAGATATGTCTTACACAGACTAGTGCGCTAGGCACACGATACTGTGTGAGTCACAAAACCACGTGGCACAAGACTCTGTGTGAGTCACAGATCCACATGTCACGTCTGACACAGCTTAGCAAATGTGTTGGGGGCCTGTGGTGCGCTAGGCACACCATCTCCGTCCAGCTCATTTGCCAGCCTTTTTTCCTTAAACGCATTTTTTAAAGTTATTTCTTTATCCCTTAAAATTCAGAGATTGAGTTTTATGGAATAAAAAATTCGATATGCATTCATTAAAATATTTTGTAAAAGTAATAAATAAATAATTGGGCTTTAAAAATATTTATAGGTTTAAAATACAATTTATTATCATGAATAATTAATAATTGATCTTTAGAATAAGATTTCAAAACACACTTTAAATTGATTTTGGGTTGACTCTTCGGATTGCTTTTTCATTGGGTTGCGCCAACTAATAGCGAGCGCTGTATATTTTATCATTAGACCCTTAAATGCGGAGACACGATTAGGTGTCTACACCCAGTAAGAAAAACATTATTACAAGACGAATATTGCTTTGAATATATAGTAAACCTTAGTAATGGTATCTTATTTTCAAAGGAAAGTTAGACCAAGTAGTAATGAGCCTAGTAAAGGAACAATTATTCCAAGACGAACACTACCTTTGGCCAAAAAATGATTCGCTCATAGAAGCAATCATATTCAACAAGGCTAGCAAATGAGATTATGAATACGCTTAAGAATTAATAAATCAAGCCTAATTGGGGGTCATAGATGTTTGACCCATGGTAGTTAGGTTCCTTCTTGGAACACAACTCGTTTTCAAAGTTCGGACAAGCCTTGTTCAAAAATAGAGGAAGTCACCAAGGCTCAAAACTTCTAGGTCATGCGTATCGAGGACAATTTCCTTTGGCTTGGGCGAGTTCAAGAATAGTTAAAAGTCATTATCGCACAACATTTAGGAGGAGTGTCCCTGTACTTGGCTTGAAAAATGAAATTGCAAATGTCTAGTAATTAGTCTAAGGGCGACGATATTTGAACTTAATCCTGTTTGAAATCATGGTCGTCCATAATTGAGTTATGAGACGAGCATACTTGGACATAAGCAGTTTAATAATTAAATACCATTTGCATAAAATAGGAAGTTGCCTGCCAAAGTAAGGCAGAGTTATAATACTGGCATAATTGTTCCAGCAAAAAAAAAAAACCTACACTGAAAATGATTATAAGCTAGCTAAGGGTGGCAAATCAACCAATATACAACAAGAATAATAGCCCAAAAGTTATTTATTCTGACCAAGCTGGGATGTATCTTCGCCTTTCACCTAATGTGTTAAGCATGCTCACTCTCCTATTGGGCTGCTTATACAATCAGATGATGACAGCAACACCGGTGCCACATCAGCATAACAAACTCTAACAATCATAACAAACTCTAACAGACACTCTCAGTTTCTGTTATTCAGTTAGAGTTTTCTTTCTCTCTGTGTATATATAAAGATGATTAGTCTGTAATAATTTAATTCATTCAATAATATTTTCTCTGAATCTCTCAATTCTCTCTCTCTTCTTTCTTACAATCAGTTCTAATTCATTACAGAACTAACTGAGTTCTATAGCTGAAATGTGTTTGTTTTATGAAAACTTTCATGGTATCAGAGCAGGCTTTGCTCAATTGATTCTGCAATTCATTTGATCGTGAAGTAATTCTGGTTTGTTGCTGAAATTTCTCTGAAATCGTTCTGAATTTTTTCATTCTGAAATCTGATCATCTTTCTTTTCTCTGAAATATCTGTTGTTCTGAGGTTAGATCTTCTATACAATTCTATGAATTCTACAATTCTGATATGTGAATTCTTGTCTGAATCTTTCTGAATTTGATCTTTCATATACTTGCTGAAATTCTTCTAAATTTGATTCTATTAATTGTAATCATTTGTTCTTAATTACTTACATCTGAAAATCTCTCAAATCTGCATAAAATTCATCTCAAAATGTCATCATCTACTGAAAATTCATCACCTACTCTTGAACTCACTCAAAATCCATGTTCTGTTTATTTTCTTCATCCTGCTGATAACACTTCTCAACATTTAGTTACTGCATATTTTGATGGAGAAGGATACACAGATTGTAAAAGAATGATGATCATTGGATTATCTTCTAAAAATAAAATGAGTTTTGTTGATGGAACTCTACCTAAGCCTAGTGATGAAAAAGAAGCTAAGGCTTGGGATCGTGCAAACAATATGGTTTGTGGCTGGATCTTGAGGTCTTTAGGACCTAATATGGTGAGAAGTGTTTTACACCTACCTACAGCAAGAGCCATATGGCAAGACATTGAAGAGAGGTTTGGTCATTCTTCTGTGGCTCAATTATACTCTTTCAACAAGAACTTTCTAATTTAAACCAAGAAAATGATGATGTCTCATCATTTTTTACTAAAATGAAAGTCCTATGGGATCAGCTTGATGAAGATGTACCTATTCCTTACTGTGAGTGTGGAAAATGCACCTGTAATCTTGCTAAACAATTTCTGAAAATACAACAAGATCAAAGGCTGGTTCATTTTCTTATGAAGTTAAAAGATGCATTTCAGCAAGTTAGAACCAACATAATGATGATGGATAATCTGCCACCTATCACACAAGCTTACAGATTGCTCTTGCAAGAGCAGAAACACAAAGATTTGACTATTCTGAACAATCAAAACAACACTGAACTTATGGCTCTAGCTGCAAACAAGAGGTTTCATAATTCTCATAAGTTTCAGCCTGGAGGTTCTGGAAATGGCTCAGGGACTAAAAGAGGTTCTCACTACTATTGCACACATTGCAAAGTACCAGGCCATAGTCTTGAAAGATGCTTCATGATTCATAGTTATCCTGCTGATTGGAAGCCTCACAAGAAGTTTGCAGCTGCTGTACAAACTGATTCAGTTCCTGCTACTAAAGAAATTCCTTCTACTGTTCCAATGGCACAGTATCAACACCTGTTGAGTCTTCTTGGTGATTATAAAGCCACTGAGACACCTGCTCCTATAGCTCCTACAGCCTTATTTACTGGTAAGCTTTGCTTACTTTCTTCAATGAATTCTGGTTCATTTCATCAAATATAAATCTCATGCTATTCCTATTCTGACTCATTTTGTGGCTTATGTAGAAAACCAATGTTCATGCATTATTAATACTATTCGAAGTGACAATGCTAAGGAATTATGTGAAGGAGATCTTATGGCATTCTATAAGTCTAAAGGCATACCACATCAGAAGAGTTGTCCACACACACCTCAACAGAATGGCCTAGTTGAGAGAAAACATAGACATCTTCTGGAATGTGCAAGGGCTCTTTATTTTCAGTCTCAATTACCAGTTTCATTATGGGGAGAATGTGTCCTTACAGCTACTCATATCATCAACAGGATGCCACTGTCAGTTCTAAATCATGTTTCACCTTACCAGAAGTTATATCATGTTGCTCTTGATGTTTCTCATTTTAGGGTATTTGGCAGCTTATGCTTTGTGTCTACTTATAAAGCTGGGAGATCAAAGTTGGATTCAAGGGCAGATTCATGTGTGTTCATAGGTTATCCATCAAATCAAAAAGCCTATAAGGTGTATAACCCTTCTACTCACAAAATATATGTTTCTAGGGATGTTGTTTTTCATGAACAACATTTTCCATACCATATGAAGTCATCTTCTTCCAATACATCTCCATTTCAATTCTTTATTCCCTTAAATAATAGTGATCATATTTTTTATGATCCTTTTGAACTTGATGCACTACCTCCTCCCACTTCTTCTCCTCCTCCTTCTCCACCTTCTTCTCCTCTTTCTTCTTTACCATCATCTCCTGCTCTTTCGTCTTCTCCCACTACTCAAGATCCTACTTCTTTGCTTCCTAATACACCACCTCCACCCAAACACACTTCCAGATCCATTAAACCACCTCACTGGCTGCAAGATTATGTCTGCAATTATGCAAATTCTCACTGGTGCAATATTGTCTCATTCTCTTCTCTTTCTTCCACTTCTCAAGCTCTCATTGCACAATCTACTGATGTGGTTGAACCTACTTCCTATGCTGAGGCAGCCTGTGATCCACTATGGGTTGAAGCCATGAACAAGGAACTTACAGCCTTGGATGCCAATCATACATGGGATATTGTTGACCTACCACATGGCAAGAAACCTATTGGATCTAAATGGGTTTTAAAGATCAAATTAAAAGCTAATGGCCAGGTAGAAAGGTACAAAGCTAGGTTGGTAGCCAAGGGCTACAACCAAAAGTATGGAGTTGATTACATGGAAACCTTTTCTCCTGTCATCAAGATGCCCACAGTTAGGTGCATTCTAGTCTTAGCAGCTTATAAAAGGTGGAAAATCTTCCAACTTGATGTCAATAATGCGTTTCTTCATGGAGACCTCCATGAAGAAGCGTACATGAAGTTACCAGAAGGATCTCCTAATCCTAAGAATCAAGTTTGCAAGCTTAAAAGGTCCCTCTATGGACTAAAGCAGGCATCCAGACAATGGTTTGCAAAGTTGGTTGAAGCTTTGTTAGTTGATGGTTTTACTCAATCCAAGAATGATTATGGTCTCTTTATCAAACATGGAGACTCTCTAATCACTATTGCTGCTGTGTATGTTGATGATATGATCATCACAGGCAATGATCTCTCTAGTATTCATGCTCTTAAACAACATCTTGATGAAGCTTTCAGCATCAAAGACCTTGGAGAGCTTAGTTTCTTTCTTGGATTGGAGGTTAGTTATCTTCCTGAAGGGATAACTATAACTCAAAAGAAGTTCACCAAAGAACTTCTTTCTTCATCTGGTATTACAAAGTTCAAATCTGCAGTTACACCTCTTCCTTTGAATCATAAACTATCTGCCTCATCAGGAGATCTTTTCCAAGATCCTAGCTTCTACAGATGTCTAGTGGGGAAACTGAACTTTCTTACTCACACTCGCCCTGATCTCTCTTATTCAGTTCAGGTATTGAGTCAGTTTATGCAAAGTCCTCGATAACCTCACATGGAAGCTCTTCATCATGTTATCTCTTATGTTTCTCATACTCTTGGACAAGGTATTTTATTAAAGGGTTCTCCTACAGTCAAACTTCAGGCTTTTTTCAGATTCTGATTGGGCTTCATGCCTTGATTCAAGAAGGTCTTTATCAGGCTATCTTTTGATGTTAGGGGATTCTCCTATTAGTTGGAAGAGTAAAAAGCAAGCCACTTTATCAAGGTCTTCTTCTGAAGCAGAGTATAGGGCCATGGCCAGTGCTGCTGCAGAAATAACCTGGATGGTCAGATTGCTCACTGAGTTACAAGTGCTTGATCTCACTCCTGCCACCCTTCATTATGACAACCAATCAGCACTGCACATAGCTAGGAATCTAGTATTCCATGAACGCACAAAACATATTGACATTGATTGTCATTTTACCAGAGAAAAAGTCATGGAGGGTTTACTTGAGCTCACATACTTACCTACTGGCCAGCAGTTAGCTGATGTTTTTACAAATGTTCTCCCTTCTGCTCAGTTTCAGTTTCTCTTATCCAAACTTGGCATGTTTCCAACCTTGCCAAGTTTGAGGGGGGATGTTAAGCATGCTCATTCTCCTATTAGGCTGCTTATACAATCAGATGATGACAGCAACACTGGTGCCACATCAGCATAACAAACTCTAACAATCATAACAAACTCTAACAGACACTCTCAGTTTCTGTTATTCAGTTAGAGTTTTGTTTCTCTCTGTGTATATATAAAGAGATGATTAGTCTGTAATAATTTAATTCATTCAATAATATTTTCTCTGAATCTCTTAATTCTCTCTCTCTTCTTTATTCAGTTCTAAATCATTACAGAACTAACTGAGTTCTATAGCTGAAATGTGTTAGTTTTATGAAAACTTTCATACTGCTCAGGGGCATCCCACGCGTCCACCTAGCCTTCAGGATTCTCCTCGTTATCCTCATCCTCTTCTACGTCAGAGTCTGAGATGTTTGGATAAGTCTCACCAGCTATTTTCGCCATGTGCAAATCCTACTAAAGTAGAAGGCGATGCTCAAAGAGAGAAACCTCTTAAAGCTTGACCATTATTTCTAAGGCTTTAAGAGCCCAACGTTTGGGGAGACTCCTTGGCATCATTAAAGGATTGGACCGCCCCCTCTTTCAGGCGAGAGTTGTCCTTATTAAGTTTGAGGCTCTCTTTACTGAGCTCAACTATAGCTAAGAGAGCTTCTTTCCCCCCTTCAGGTCGTCCGAAACTGAACCAAGGGCCAACTTTAACCCGTCCCTATATTTGATACATTCATTGATTTTGACTAGATATTCTTTGTTGTTGGACTCCATGGTTTCCAAATGACTCTCCCAAGATTCTTGAGATTAGCGGTGAAGAGTCTTGAGCATCTCGTAATCTTGAATGACCTTATCCCTGACCATAATAGCTTGGTGGACAAGATGTTCATTTTCATTTCTCAGCTCCCTAGCCGAATAATTAGTTATTATGCACCGAGCAAAGTGCTGCATAGACAAAAAGACATAGTTAGCATACCATGTCAAACACAATGAAATAAATACAAGTGCAAAGCTAGAATGACAAATAAAAATAAATTATTGTACCTTGAAAGCCAGTTAAGACGTATAGCCAGTGTGTCCGCACGAGGCTCGTCGTAAGCCCTTGAGGAAGGACTCAGGTATGATTTGAAAAGCTCCATTCTAAGCTTCTCTCTCTGCGCCCTCGACATCTTGGTGAAGGCCGGTGAGCACTTATCATCAGTCGAGTCTTCAGCAAGAGCAGCAGGCTCGGCTGCGGGCCCTTTGCCATTATCAAAAAAAGTGGAAGAGTTAGTTCTTTTGATAGTTAAAAGTACTGCAAATCTGTTGGACGGACTCATTAGACGTCCACCAACTCACAGCTTTTGAAAAATGTTTGAGTAGTTGGTCTGTCCTAAATATACCTTAAAATACCGCAAGTGTACAGGCTAATTAAAGTAAATATAGGGTCGGCAAGATATTAATTCCCAGAATGAGATATGATCAACTACTAAATTAAGAGAATCTAATATTATATAAATGATTTGGGTAAAGTGAATAGTGATAATAACTAAACTAAAATAATATCAACCAGAAAGGGTTGTGAGTCTTACGGTTATGCTACTCTATATTTCCTTCCTCCATTATCTCATGCTCAAAAGGGTTTTTATATTTTCTCTTCAATTTTTATACGTGGCTTTGTGTTTGATGATTTGTTTTGGTCCCAAAAAGGGTTTTTTCCATTTTTTATTTTCAATTCATGTTGTGATCTCTTCCATGGCTAGTTACATGTATTTGATCTTTTGGGCCTAGTCCTTTCTTTCTTTCGTTTCTTCATTTTTTTTTTCTTCTTTCAATTTTCCTACAAACAAATTAATAAGGTAATGAAAATAAATGGGCTATAAAACAAAATATTTGCATAGTAAAAAGATACTACCATTATAAATATCAAATTAGTCAAATTAGCATGTATAACATTATAGTTATTGGAGCACTAGAATCAAACAAGTAGTTTATTAAGCACATCTTTTTCATATTTTAATCAATTTGTTACCTAAGTAATTTAAGTCTTAAAATGTTAAAATATAAGAAGAAAACCTATTATAAGTCTCATAACTTATACCAGAGAGTAATATAACGGTATAACGAGTTTAAACATATATAAAATATAGTATTATCAGTAGTAAGACTCACCAGACGATGGAGACGTGGATCTATAAGGGGTATTTGAGCCACCAACTATGAAAAATGGCCGCTAAAGGCGGATGCTTCTTTGTCTGCCGAATCCGAGTGAATCTCCCTAGCAACAGCAACTTCCGGCTAGTTTCAGTCTGATCAGCCCCGTCCGTCTGATCCACGGGAAGGAAGCGGGAGATATGCCCTGCCTCTCCCAAAAGAGGAGAGATTGTGGACGAAACATTCACTACCATCGTAGTCTTGTCCGCAGGAGGTGGACGATACCCGTCTCTAGCCTTATAATTGACAGGAGTGGCGTTTTGATCGATGGACGAGCTTGTCCATTCTGGTTTCTTTTTAGGGACAAAGTCCTCTATTGGAGAAATGTCCAAAGAAAACACCCAGAGGAAGCCCGCTAGAGCGACCGCTTTCTTCAGCATAATACCATGCATCCAGTAAGAAGAATGTCCATAATTCATATCTAGATGAGTTACACTACTACATTTTTAATCAAAAGCAATGGCTAAAATAAGCTATTGCAACGACTGTTTTTTATACCGTTGCAGTAGGATCATCTATTGCAACGGTCCTTTTCAATTTAGGTTCATGGATTGAGCTATTGCAACGACTTTACGTTGACCGTCGCATTAGGTATATCTATGGCAACGGTTTAGTGATTGTCGTTGCATTAGATGAAATTATAAATAGGGTCGTTGTAGTAGATGTTATATATGGCTTTAATTAATTAATTGGCGCAAATTATTAATCAATTCCCTCTATATTTTTATCCGAAAATTCAAAACCTTTACAAAAAAAAAAAAAAAACGCTTATACTCGCTATACTTCATCGTGAAACCAGGAACAAACACCATTAACACATAACTGATCGAAGAAACACCACGAAATCCAATCCCCCACATCTTGCAAGAGGAAGGTTAAGAATTTACGAGATTTCTTCCAAAATTCTTCTAAATTTCATAAATATATGCAAAATTCATGTCTTGAGCGCAGCAATTAGGTGAAATTATTCAAGAAAACTCAAGTAAAGAGACGAAATTCAAGAAAACCCAACAAAGAGGTGAAATTCCGAGTTACAAGAGGTATGTTCTTCAATTTCAATTGTCATGGGGTTTTCGAATTATGCATAGCAGCGAGATTGTGTTCGTTGTGTGTATCATATTACTCTCACTTCTCCTTCAATTTTTTTCTGTCGCTGCACTATTTATTTCATTAATTCTTTAGTATTCATGTGTAAACGTATTATGCAGTTGATATCAATAGAAAAAAATTTACTAAGCTAATATCAATTATAAGTGTTGATAGGATTTCGTTAATACAATAAAATTGGGAAAATTGAACTTCTAAATTACATTGTTTTACCGACTTTGCTGTACATGGAATCACTTAGATGCGAGGTTTTTCCTTTTATTCGAGTTTTGATTTAAGTCTAAATGTAGAAGATTTATAACTCTAATCATTCAAAAGGTTGAAACTTTGTACAAATTGAAGAACTAAGTGCACTACCTGTTGCTTATTAAAGCTTGCCAAAACTGATATTGAGCTATTGTGTGCATTATGTTTGATGAATGATGATGTTTAATTGATCAGCCAGTAAGTGGTGTAGGTTTGTGTGATTCAAATCCATACTGGATGCTCTAGAACGGACAAATTTTAAAATTCAATTACCTCCGCTGCTTGAGATAAAACATTAAAAAAATCCGTGACTTTATTCGGTGAATAAATGCGAAAGGAATATTGCATCAGCTTCTTCAATTTATTGTAGTAACTGTTGAACTTAGTGATAAGCAGTCCTATGTTAATTAGTGGAATATGAAGACTTTAAACAAGGAAATAAAGGACCACATCTTTATGCCAGCTAACGTTGAGTCGATATTAGTAGAAGTGTCCTCTAAGTTGATAACGTTGAGCCAAGGAGATAAAAGAGCATTGATACAGAAGTAGAAGTGTCCTCTAAGTTACTAACCATTTTGTTTACTTGCACTTTAAAGGGAATCAAAGATATCTATTGTGAGTTATCTCAGTTTCTTAAAGTGGTTGGCGAGCAAAAAGGAGGGTAATATCATATGATAAATGTATTTAGTCGCAATTCTAAAAGATGTCTACTTCTATTTTAGTGGGTGAAACGCTTTGGGAGCTTGTTTGTTTTTATTGAATGTTCAAAGTTCATATTAACAATTTGTTTTAAAATTTGAGGATTTTCATAATATTTTAAAATTGGATGCTGACTTAATGTTCTGGCTTGCAACATATGGTTAAGGAAAAAAATGGATAACGTAAATAAAAAGTGGTGGATGCTTCAAAGATGGAGCGATGAATATGAAGAAGGAGTTGAGGAGTACATTCGTAAGGCTTTTTCTATTAAAGCACAAGAGAACCAGATTTGTTGTCCTTGCAATGTTTGTCATTATCGTTATTGGCAATATAGAAATGTTATTAGCCGATCATATCATTGTTAATGGTTTTGTTCCCAGAACTGATAAGTTGTTAGACTTAGATATAAATATTGAAAAAGAACCGGATGTGACAGAAGAACATGATGCGATATTAGACATGAATGATGACATAGAGGGGTTGTTGCATGATACAATGAAAGAAGGGCCAAATGAAGATGCAAAGAAGTTTTACAGATTAATAGACAAAGGTCAACAAGAATTATATCCAGGTTGCAAGAAATTTTCCAAACTGTCCTTTCTTATTCATCTATTTATATACAAGTGTGACAATAAGTTGAGCAATGTAGCAATGTCGGCTTTGTTAGGAATATTTAGAGACACACTACCCAATGCAAATTTGCCCAAGTCTTTTAATGAAGCAAAAAATGTTTTAAGAGTTTTAGGGGTATATTGTGAGAAGATTGATGCATGCCCTAATGACTGCATGTTGTATTGGGAGGAGAACGCAAATGCAACAAGCTGTTGTGTTTGCAAAACTTCAAGGTGAAAAGTAACTAATAAAGAAAAGACTAATGGGAAGGATTATAAAATTCCTGCTAAAATTCTAAGGTATATTCCAATTAAGAAAAGGTTGCAAAGGTTATTTATGTGTCCAGAAACTGCAAAGTACATGATATGGCATAAAACGAAAGATTTAGAAGATGAGCTTTTACAGCATCCAAGGGATGGTGAAGCATGGAAGGCATTTGACAATAGATATGCAGACTTTGCCAAAGATGCTCGTAGTATGAGGCTTGGGTTAGCTTCAGATGGGTTTAACCCATTCCACAATATGAGCATTGTACATAGTACGTGGCCAGTGATATTGATCAATTATAACTTACCTCCATGGTTGATTACGAAGCCTGAATTTTTGATGTTAGCATTGCTTATTCCCGGTCCTTTATCCCTCGGAAATGATATTCATGTTTTTTTGCAACCACTAATTAAGTATTTGAAAGAATTGTGGGAGGTTGGATTGGAAACTTTTAACTCTTTAAGCAATCAAAGGTTTGATATGCATGCAGTATTGATGTCTACCGTTAGTGACTTTCCTGCTTATGCAATGTTATCTGGTTGGAGCACAAAAGGGAAACTTGCATGCGCTGCTTGTCATTATGAAACGGAATCCATGTTCTTCAACAAAAGCCACAAGCATTGCTATATGAGTCACCCTACTTTTTTAGATTTGTCCCACCCTTGGCGTCGAAATAAGAGATATTTCATTGGAGTTACGGGGCAAAGAGACCAACCAGTGCGTTTAACACGAATCGAAACTAAGGAGTTACTTTGTGATTTTTGAAATAAATGTGGAAAGATGCAAAAGATAACGAAACAAGAAAGGGAAGTTCCATGGAAAAGGGTACCAATATTTTTCGAACTTCCATATTGGAAACATTGTTCACTTCGCCATAATCTTGATGTAATGCATATTGAAAAAAATGTATGTGATAATATCATTGCGACACTATTAGATTTACCTGGAAAGAGCAAAGATCATGCTAATGTTCGTCAAGATTTGAAATCCCTAAATTGGATGCCTGAACTTCATCCTCTAGTACTAGAAGATGGTAAGGAAGTACTCCCAAAATCACGCTTCTCGATGTCATTAGAAGAGAAGCGATTGTTTTGCCATGTCATTAAAAATGCAAAGCTACGACATGGATATGCTTCAAATATCGCTCGATGTGTGCAAGTTAGTGAAAGGAAGATCACTGGATATAAGAGTCATGATGCTTATTTTCTAATGCATTACTTACTTCCTGTTGCAATTAAGACAACTGTAATAGCCCTGTTTTTAAGAACCTTTATTTAAAAGCTAAAAGTGGATAAGATCATCATTCTTAATGGTTAAGAAAGCTTGTGGATAAGCATCATCATTCTTAATGGTTAAGAAAGCTTGTGGATAAGCATCATCATTCTTAATGGTTAAGAAAGCTTGTGGATAAGCATCATCATTCTTAATGGTTAAGAAAGCTTGTGGCCTGGATAAGCATCATCATTCTTAAGGGTTAAGAAAGCTTGTGGATAAGTACTATCATTCTTAGTGGTTAAGAAAGGTCAAAGAGGATAATAACCATCATTCTTATTAGCTAAGAAGGCTTTGGAAACCAATAGATAAGTTAGAAAGTTCTTGAGAGCCTTAAACATTAAGATTATGAAAATCGTTTGGAGATTGTTTTATCGGGTAGCGATGAACTTCTAGTTAAAGAGCCTTTCGGGGTTGAATCCGAGCTCAGAACCTAACCAAACTTGATATATGACATGCTTGGGATGTCTTAAGGTTAAAATGGTCATTTATCCCCAAGAATTACGTGGCTCAATAGGGTAAATTGCTTACATAGTAAAACCTGGCCAGCTGAAATTACAGCTCAGACCTATGCTCAAAGAAAGCTACTTAGCAGCTTCTTAAGTGTCGATCTCTCAAAGACCTTTTTATGCATGAAAGCCAACACCTTAGGCTAACACCTCAAGCAAGAATCACCCAAAAACTCCAAGAAACCGACCTTGCCCAGAAGAGGTTTCCCTCCCATGAGGGTACCGCCAAAACAGACTATAAAAGCCTGTTCTGTATTTTCGTCTCTTTTCTCTTATTTCTTCCTCTTGGACACCCACTTTTCTTTACATAGAACTCTTGTAGACATCCATACAAATTAGTTCAAGCTTTAGTTCCAATCGTTAAACCTTAAACTCATATAGAAAACCTTGCTGAGAGATCACATAAGTTGCTGTAAGTTCAACAGTTTACACCTCCTGTATTTAAGCTTAGTTTTTCATATCTATTAGCTTGTCGAAACTAATCTTAAGCATTTTATACATTCAGGGGAAGCTATAGGAGTAGTTAACCATTTGGATTAAGGAGTTTCGTGGCTTTAAGCATCCTTAGTAAAGGTACACACTTAGTTTGGTTTTACGCTAGAGATTTCCATACCTATAGATAGGTGATTGTTTCATTCTAGTGTAAAGCATGTCTATGAAATGAATTTACTTATGATGTGTATTTTATTATGTGTATATCGAGTATGTAACATGGATATAACATGCTAAGGTTCATTAGAGATGTTTCATTTGACCTAAACAACACTTATACACTAAGTAATACGATTATGCTTCTTAATGGAATATGTTTACTACATGGACTTGTGAAGTGATTGTGATGATTGAGGTGGAGTTGTTATGTTATTGTTGTTGTGGAGTTGTTGTGGTGGTTGTGGTGAAGTTGTTGTGGAGTTGCTATTGTTGTTGTTGTTGCTCTGTTGTAGTAGTGTTGTTGGTTTATTGTTGTTCTGTCATTGTGGTTGTGGTGGAGTTGCTGTAAAGTTGTTGCCTATTGTTGTTGTTGCGCCATTGTTATGGTTGTTGTTGTAGTTGTGGTGGCTACTATGGAGTAGTTGTGATGGTTGTGGTGGATTTATTATGTTGTTGTTCTGTTGTTGTGGTGATGTTGTGGTGGGTTATAGTTAAAATAGTTTACTAGTTTAGAAGATGAATTAGTTTGGATATGATTAAAAAGGTTATGATGATTTGTCCAGAGCTAGTATCATGCCGTTTATAGTTTAAGTATATACATCCAAAGTATTCAGTAGAACAATATGGTTCATCTTGTTATATGATTCAAGAAGTTGGAGTGATAAATTTGGGAATATGATTTACTAGGTTTGTTATGAACATAGTAGGTGGTGGTTTCTGTTGTTGGTTGTGCTGTTGTATTGTGGTTGTGTTGTTCTGTTATTGTGCTTAATGTTGTGTTATTGGTGTTGGAGTTATTGTTGGTGGTGGAGGTGTTATTATTGTTGTATGTGTTGTTGTTATTATGTTGTTGTTGTATCGTTCTTATTAAATAGTTGTTGTTGATGATGCGAGGGAAGTCATAATCTTAGAATTGGGAGACTGTTATAATTATTGTAGTTGGAGTTGATATGCATGAAGTCGAGTTATGAGTTATGGAATGACTTCGTTAATTTCTATTTACGGGATTCAGTTTGATTAGCATAATGGTTGCGTTAGAAGAAGATAATTAGAATAGTTAAGTTTGGTTATTGATTATTGATGTTACTATGAGGTGGTTGTTGGAGGATGGCTATGTAGACGTATAAAATTGAAGATGATATGGGAAATCAAGTTATGATGATTGGAGGTTTCGTATAATTGTTATAGAAATGAGGTAACCTTTAGGTTCAGCAAAATATATTTAAATGCTCCCGTGGGCGTTATATTGAATTTTGGATATCATATATCGTTTGTGGCAATGACCATGATTATAGATACATCTCTATGAGTTAGTTGTGAATTGCTATTGGATTGTTATAAAAGTATCATTTTGTTCAATTATCGAAATCGTTCGAAAATACTATATTTCTCAAAATATGATTTGGTCTGATAATGAGGAAATGATTCAAATATGAGTTAAGACTAGATAAGGACGAATATGGTGTTATGTTATGAGTATTGAGGATTCAAGTATGAATTATTAAATATCTTATTTTATAACTATGAAAGTGAGGCATGAATAGGCACCCCGAGTTAGGGCGGGTAGAGTCCCTAGCTGTTGCCTTCCAGGAAGGGCGAACTCCTGGCGTTATAGGACATGTCCAGGTAAGTCTTGCAAGCATAACAATAAAAGGCTGGGTGACAACCCTCAATAGTTTGGAGACAGCTGGTACAACGTGGTACCCCTCTCCACTCGCGTTCATGCCAAATGATTTGATTTTGTGAAACTATAATAACTGAGTCGAATGTGATTATCAGTTATTATAACTATGTGTTAGTTTTCAAAATACACCTAAACTTGTATTTTCTATTACACAGTGTGTACTCAGCTTTGCTGATAGTGTTGTCATTTCTGTGGCCTATCACTTGGTGGGTGGCAGAGTGAAATATTGTTGCAGGTTTGGTGTTGTGAGCTCAGGATTCTGAAGTGAAGCAAGATAAAGGTGTCGTCGTAGCTTATGGATTGAGTTTGTATCTAGATAGTGTATTTGAGATTAGATATTTATATTTCGTTGTATACAATATTTGGGAATATTAGTCGAGATATCGGCGTAATTGAAGTCTATATAAAGGATTTTGTTTTGTGGGCCAATAACCCACTGGTTTCAGGATCGTTTTATAGGTTATGTTTCCGCTGCGAGTAAATGTTTATTTCGAGGCTTATTAAGCATTGATTGTGGTTAGTGGATCTTAAGTGTATTTACCTAGCAGCTCGGGAAAGGGTTGTATAAATGGTATCAGAGCACCTTGCGACCGTATGCCTAGTTGCTAATAACGAGGGTAAAAGATCTTTGGGATAGTTTGAACTTGATTTGGGATTATTAGTGGTTGAGAATTGATGATCAGGAGTTAGGAATGTTGAAGTTTGAGTATATAATTGTTTGCGCTTTTGCGTGTGCTATATGAATTCTTTTATGTAAAGGTGTAGTGTCCTGTGTTCCTATGGTGGTGTATATTTTGAGAAATTGTATGATTTGCTTAAGTAAAAGAATTTCAAACGAGATCTCTACGAAGGAGATATTTGGAATCTTATTTTGAAAAGTTTGCTCTCATTTTCTTTGCTCCTCGATTTTGATATTGAGTTTATGTTTTGAAGTTTCGAGGACGAAACTTATTTTAAGGGTGCTCGTGGCTGGATAAGCATCATCATTCTTAAGGTTAAGAAAGCTGTGGATAAGTACTAATTCTTAGTGGTTAAGAAAGGTCAAAGAATAAAACCATCATTCTTATTAGCTAAGAAGGCTTTGGAAACCAATAGATAAGTTAGAAAGTCCTTGAGAGCCTTAAACATTAAGATTATGAAAATCGTTTGGAGATTGTTTTATCGGGTAGCGATGAACTTCTAGTTAAAGAGCCTTTCGGGGTTGAATCCGAGCTCAGAACCTAACCAAACTGATATATGACATGCTTGGGATGTCTTAAGGTTAAAATGGTCATTTATCCCAAGAATTACGTGGCTCAATAGGGTAAATTGCTTACATAGTAAAACCTGGCCAGCTGAAATTACAGCTCAGACCTATGCTCAAAGAAAGCTGCTTAGCAGCTTCTTAAGTGTCGATCTCTCAAAGACCTATTTATGCATGAAAGCCAACACCTTAGGCTAACACCTTAAGCAAGAATCACCCAAAAACTCCAAGAAACCGACCTTGCCCAGAAGAGGTTTCCCTCCCTGGGGTACCGCCAGAACAGACTATAAAAGCCTGTTCTGGATTTTCGTCTCTTTTCTCTTATTTCTTCCTCTTGGACACCCACTTTTCTTTACATAGAACTCTTAGACATCCATACAAAGTAGTTCAAGCTTTAGTTCCAATTGTTAGACCTTAAACTCATATAGAAAACCTTGCTGAAAGATCACATAAGTTGCTGTAAGTTCAACAGTTTACACCTCTTGATTTAAGCTTAGTTTTTATCATCTAAGCTTGTTGAAACTAATCTTTAGCATTTTATACATTCAGGGGAAGCTGTAGGAGTAGTTAACCAATGGATTAAGGAGTTTCGTGGCTTTAAGCATCCTTAGTAAGGTACACACTTAGTTTGGTTTTACCCTAGAGATTTCCATACCTATAGTTAGGTGATTGTTTCTTTCTAGTGTAAAGCATGTCTATGAAATGAATTTACTTATGATGTGTATTTTATTATGTGTATATTGAGTATGTAACATGGATATAACATGCTAAGGTTCATTAGAGATGTTTCATTTGACCTAAACAACACTTATACACTAAGTAATACGATTATGCTTCTTAATGGAATATGTTTAGTACATGGACTTGTGGAGTGATTGTGATGATTGAGGTGGAGTTGTTATGTTATTGTTGTTGTGGAGTTGTTGTGGTGGTTGTGGTGAAGTTGTTGTGGAGTTGCTATTGTTGTTGTTGTTCTGTTGTAGTAGTGTTGTTGGGTTATTGTTGTTCTGTCATTGTGGTTGTGGTGGAGTTGCTGTAAAGTTGTTGCCTATTGTTGTTGTTGCGCCGTTGTTATGGTTGTTGTTGTAGTTGTGGTGGCTATTGTGGAGTAGTTGTGATGGTTGTGGTGGATTTATTATGTTGTTGTTCTGTTGTTGTGGTGATGTTGTGGTGGGTTATAGTTAAAATAGTTTACTAGTTTAGAAGATGAATTAGTTTGGATATGATTAAAAAGGTTACGATGATGTGTGTCTAGAGCTAGTATCATGTGGTTTTAGTTTAAGTATATACATCCAAAGTATTCAGTAGAACAATATGGTTCATCTTTATGATTCAAGAAGTTGGAGTGATAAATTTGGGAATATGATTTACTGAGGTTTGTTATTAACATAGTAGGTGGTGGTTTATGTTGTTGGTTGTGCTATTGTATTGTGGTTGTGTTGTTCTGTTATTGTGCTTAATGTTGTGTTATTGGTGTTGGAGTTATTGTTGGTGGTGGAGGTGTTATTATTGTTGTATGTGTTGTTGTTATTACGTTGTTGTTGTATCGTTCTTATTAAATAGTTGTTGTTGATGATGCGAGGGAAGTCATAATCTTAGAATTGGGAGACTGTTATAATCTTTGTAGTTGGAGTTGATATGCATGAAGTCGAGTTATGAGTTATGGAATGACTTCGTTAATTTCTATTTACGGGATTCAGTTTGATTAGCATAATGGTTGCGTTAGAAGAAGATAATTAGAATAGTTAAGTTTGGTTATTGATTATTGATGTTACTATGAGGTGGTTGTTGGAGGATGGCTATGTAGACGTATAAAATTGAAGATGATATGGAAAATCAAGTTATGATGATTGGAGGTTTCGTATAATTGTTATAGAGTTGAGGTAACCTTTAGGTTCAGCAAAATATATTTAAATGCTCCCGTGGGCGTTATATTCAATTTTGGATATCATATATCGTTTGTGGTAATGACCATGATTATAGATACATCTCTATGAGTTAGTTTTGAATTGCTATTGGATTGTTATAAAAGTATCATTTTGTTCAATTATCGAAATCGTTCGAAAATACTATATTTCTCAAAATATGATTTGGTCTGATAATGAGGAAATGATTCAAATATGAGTTAAGACCAGATAAGGACGAATATGGTGTTATGTTATGAGTATTGAGGATTCAAGTATGAATTATTAAATATCTTATTTTATAACTATGAAAGTGAGGCATGAATAGGCCCCACGGTAGGGCGGGTAGAGTCCTAGCTGTTGCCTTCCAGGAAGGGCGAACTCCTGGCGTTATAGGACATGTCCGGGTAAGTCTTGCAAGCATAACAATAAAAGGCTGGGTGACGACCCTCAATAGTTTGGAGACAGCTGGTACAACGTGGTACCCCTCTCCACTCGCGTTCATGCCAAACGATTTGATTTTGTGAGACTATAATAACAGAGTCGAATGTGATTATCAGTTATTATAACTATGTGTTAGTTTTCAAAATACACCTAAACTTGTATTTTCTATTACACAGTGTGTACTCAGCTTTGCTGATAGTGTTGTCATTTATGTGGCCTGTCACTTGGTGGGTGGTAGAGTGAAATATTGTTGCAGGTTTGGTGTTGTGAGCTCAGGATTCTGAAGTGAAGCAAGATAAAGGTGTCGTCGTAGCTTATGGATTGAGTTTGTATCTAGATAGTGTATTTGAGATTAGATATTTATATTTCGTTGTATACAATATTTGGGAATATTAGTCGAGATATCGGCGTAATTGAAGTCTTATATAAAGGATTTTGTTTTGTGGGCCAATAACCCACTGGTTTCAGGATCGTTTTATAGGTTATGTTTCCGCTGCGAGTAAATGTTTATTTCGAGGCTTATTAAGCATTGATTGTGGTTAGTGGATCTTAAGTGTATTTACCTAGCAGCTCGGGAAAACGGGCTGTTACAAATGGTATCAGAGCAACCTTGCGACCGTATGCCTAGTTGGCTACATAACGAGGGTAAAAGATCTTTGGGATAGTTTGAACTCGATTTGGGATTATTAGTGGTTGAGAATTGATGATCAGGAGTTAGGAATGTTGAAGTTTGAGTATATAATTGTTTGCGCTTTTGCGTGTGCTATATGAATTCTTTTATGTAAAGGTGTAGTGTCCTGTGTTCCCTATGGTGGTGTATATTTTGAGAAAATTGTATGATTTGCTTAAGTAAAAGAATTTCAAACGAGATCTCTACGAATGAGATATTTGGAATCTTATTTTGAAAAGTTTGCTCTCATTTTCTTTGCTCCTCGATTTTGATATTGAGTTTATGTTTTGAAGTTTCGATGACGAAACTTATTTTAAGGGTGCTCGTGGCCTGGATAAGCATCATCATTCTTAAGGGTTAAGAAAGCTTGTGGATAAGTACTATCATTCTTAGTGGTTAAGAAAGGTCAAAGAGGATAATAACCATCGTTCTTATTAGCTAAGAAGTCTTTGGAAACCAATAGATAAGTTAGAAAGTCCTTGAGAGCCTTAAACATTAAGATTATGAAAATTGTTTGGAGATTGTTTTATCGGGTAGCGATGAACTTCTAGTTAAAGAGCCTTTCGGGGTTGAATCTGAGCTCAAAACCTAATCAAACTTGATATATGACATGCTTGGGATGTCTTAAGGTTAAAATGGTCATTTACGCCCAAGAATTACGTGGCTCAATAGGGTAAATTGCTTACATAGTAAAACCTGGCAAGCTGAAATTACAGCTCAGACCTATGCTCAAAGAAAGCTGCTTAGCAGCTTCTTAAGTGTCGATCTCTCAAAGACCTTTTTATGCAAGAAAGCCAACACCTTAGGCTAACACCTCAAGAAAGAATCACCCAAAAACTCCAAGAAACCGACCTTGCCCAGAATAGGTTTCCCTCCCATGAGGGTACCGCCAGAACAGACTATAAAAGCCTGTTCTGGATTTTCGTCTCTTTTCTCTTATTTCATCCTCTTGGACACCCACTTTTCTTTACATAGAACTCTTGTAGACATCCATACAAAGTAGTTCAAGCTTTAGTTCCAATTGTTAGACCTTAAACTCATATAGAAAACCTTGCTGAAAGATCACATAAGTTGCTGTAAGTTCAACGGTTTACACCTCTTGTATTTAAGCTTAGTTTTTCATATCTCTAAGCTTATTGAAACTAATGTTAAGCATTTTATACATTCAGGGGAAGCTGTAGGAGTAGTTAACCAATTGGATTAAGGAGTTTCGTGGCTTTAAGCATCCTTAGTAGGTAAAACTTAGTTTGGTTTTACGCTAGAGATTACCATACCTATAGATAGGTGATTGTTTCTTTCTAGTGTAAAGCATGTGTATGAAATGAATTTACTTATGATGTGTATTTTATTATGTGTATATCGAGTATGTAAAATGGATATAACATGCTAAGGTTCATTAGAGATGTTTCATTTGACCTAAACAACACTTATACACTAAGTAATATGATTATGCTTCTTAATGGAATATGATTAGTACATGGACTTGTGAAGTGATTGTGATGATTGAGGTGGAGTTGTTATGATATTGTTGTTGTGGAGTTGTTGTGGTGGTTGTGGTGAAGTTGTTGTGGAGTTGCTATTGTTGTTGTTGTTGCTCTGTTGTAGTAGTGTTGTTGGTTTATTGTTGTTCTGTCATTGTGGTTGTGGTGGAGTTGTTGTAAAGTTGTTGCCTATTGTTGTTGTTGCGCCATTGTTATGGTTGTTGTTGTAGTTGTGGTGGCTACTGTGGAGTAGTTGTGATGGTTGTGGTGGATTTATTATGTTGTTGTTATGTTGTTGTGGTGATGTTGTGGTGGGTTATAGTTAAAATAGTTTACTAGTTTAGAAGATGAATTAGTTCGGATATGATTAAAAAGGTTACGATGATTTGTCCAGAGCTAGTATCATGTGGTTTATAGTTTAAGTATATAATCCAAAGTATTCAGTAGAAACAATATGGTTCATCTTGTTATTATGATTCAAGAAGTTGGAGTGATAAATTTGGGAATATGATTTACTTAGGTTTGTTATGAACATAGTAGGTGGTGGTTTGTTGTTGGTTGTGCTGTTGTATTGTGGTTGTGTTGTTCTGTTATTGTGCTTAATGTGTGTTATTGGTGTTGGAGTTATTGTTGGTGGTGGAGGTGGTATTATTGTTGTATGTGTTGTTGTTATTATGTTGTTGTTGTATCGTTCTTATTGGATAGTCGTTGTGTGATGATGGAGGAAGTCATAATCTTAGAATTGGGAGACTGTTATAATTATTTAGTTGGAGTTGATATGCATGAAGTCGAGTTATGAGTTATGGAATGACTTCGTTAATTTCTATTTACGGGATTCAGTTTGATTAGCATAATGGTTGCGTTAGAAGAAGATAATTAGAATAGTTAAGTTTGGTTATTGATTATTGATGTTATGTGAGGTGGTTGTTGGAGGATGGCTATGTAGACGTATAGAATTGAAGATGATATGGAAATCAAGTTATGATGATTGGAGGTTTGTATAATTGTTATAGAGTTGAGGTAACCTTTAGGTTCAGCAAAATATATTTAAATGCTCCCGTGGGTGTTATATTGAATTTTGGATATCTATATCTTTGTGGTAATGGCCATGATTATAGATACATCTCTATGAGTTAGTTGTGAATTGCTATTGGATTGTTATAAAAGTATCATTTTGTTCAATTATCGAAATCGTTCGAAAATACTATATTTCTCAAAATATGATTTGGTATGATAATGAGGAAATGATTCAAATATGAGTTAAGACCAGATAAGGTCAGATATGGTGTTATGTTATGAGTATTGAGGATTCAAGTATGAATCATTAAATATCTTATTTTATAAATATGAAAGTGAGGCATGAATAGGCACCCCGAGTTAGGGCGGGTAGAGTCCCTAGCTGTTGCCTTCCAGGAAGGGCGAACTCCTGGCGTTATAGGACATGTCCGGGTAAGTCTTGCAAGCATAACAATAAAAGGCTGGGTGACGACCCTCAATAGTTTGGAGACAGCTGGTACTGCGTGGTACCCCTCTCCACTCGCGTTCATGCCAAACGATTTGATTTTGTGAAACTATAATAACTGAGTCGAATGTGATTATCTGTTATTATAACTATGTGTTAGTTTTCAAAATACACCTAAACTTGTATTTTCTATTACACAGTGTGTACTCAGCTTTGCTGATAGTGTTGTCATTTCTGTGGCCTGTCACTTGGTGGGTGGCAGAGTGAAATATTGTTGCAGGTTTGGTGTTGTGAGCTCAGGATTCTGAAGTGAAGCAAGATAAAGTGTCGTCTAGCTTATGGATTGAGTTTGTATCTAGATAGTGTATTTGAGATTAGATATTTATATTTCGTTGTATATAATATTTGGGAATTGAAGTCTTATATAAAGGAATTTGTTTTGTGGGCCAATCACCCACAGGTTTCAGGATCGTTTTATAGGTAATGTTTCCGCTGCGAGTAAATGTTTATTTCGAGGCTTATTAAGCATTGATTGTGGTTAGTGGATCTTAAGTGTATTTACCTAGCAGCTCGGGAAAACGGGATGTTACAACAACTTTGAGAAAAGATGATGTTACAAAACCTTTGCTAAGGTTGTGTGCTTTTTTTAAGGGCATATGAAAGAAAGCTATCGACCCCCAAGATCTCGACTATTTGCAAACTGAGATTGTTGAAACTCTTTGTTAGTTAGAAGAGATTTCCCCACCTACCTTCTTTGATGTCATGGTTCATTTACGAATTCACTTGGTGTAAGAAATTAAGCTTGGTGGTCCAGTCGGAATTAGGTGCATGTATGCAATAGAGAGGTACCTTCGAGAGTTAAAATCCGATGTTCGGAACAAGGGTCGTCCGGAGGGCTCAATGGCTGAAGGATATTTGGCCAAAGAATGTCTTGCATTCTGTGGAAGATACTTGAATCGATTTAACAGTCCTTCAGATAATGTTGTTAATCCTAGTATCTGAAATCCATTATTTCCCAATATTGGGCGACCTATTAGAGGAAAGGGAAGGAACAAAAAGAAGGATTATGGGTTTATGATGGATCACATTACACGGGCCCAAGTGCATCAATATATGTCTTATTCAATTGTGATTCTAAGGAAGTTGAAAGATACATCGAGTAAGATAACTTAACATGCAACTTTTTCTAATTATTTTTTCTTATTTTTTTATCTTACTAATTGTGATAGATACTAACGTATTTAATAAAATCACAGTGAACATAAGTTGTCTGTAAGCAACCACAGGAAAAGAAAATGGGATACCGCGCATACTCATAGCAAAAATTTCGTGGAGTGGCTTAGAGAGAAAGTGGATCTCAAGATTCAAGAAGGTGAAGAAATAACAGATCATATCAAATGGTTATCAAAAGGACCATCTTATGTTGCTAAGAAGTTCAATGGCTACTCTGTTAACGGCTATAGGTTCCACACCATGAAACGAGAGAAAAATGGTGTAACTCAAAATAGTCGAGTCACCTTAATAGCTCTAACGCATAGTTTTGCTAGTAGTAGAGATCAAAATCCTGTTATGGGGGCTGTGAATTATTATGGCTCGTTAGAAGATATTATTGAGATATCTTATCATAGTCACTTTAGTGTTGTCTTGTTTAGATGTGTGTGGTTTCATTTAGAAAAGGATGATTTTGGGATGAATGTTGTGAATAAGAATAAGAATATTTCCCAAGGAGAACCGTTCATATTGGCATCTCAAGCACATCAAGTTTTTTGTTATTGTGCTATTCAAAATCTTCCTAGAGAACTTTCAGATGGTACTATATATGGCTTTTTTATTTGGTATTCGATATGAATTTATGTCTATATTGAATTACAATGCATGTGTTTAATTCATTATTTATCGTCTCATAAAATATATTTTTAAGGTGTTTTTTTTATTTTTATAATATACAATAACGTTGATTGTCTCATTTTTCCCCCTTGTAGATGAAAAGGAATAGAGCCAAGCTTAATGTTGGACAACGTCAGATTCCACCTTATGAAATGCAACGATTAGAGAATTTGAGGCTTAACGAAGAAAAAATGAAAGCAAAAGGGTTTGGAAGTTTGGCAAACAAGTCACTACTCGACAAAACTCAGGAGATTCTCAGTGGATGGAGAGATGATGAAATATTTTCATCTGAAGATGAGTACTTCACATCAGACTATGAGGGTTATGACGAGGAGAACGAAACTAATAATGATGTGCGACAACATACTATGGAGGTATGTGGTTTTTGTTAACAGTTAGCTGATAATAATGAATAATATGTCTTACTAGGGGAGTAGTGGTGGTTCTTATTCACCTTCAGCAGCCCTGAAAATAGGTACTACTTTTTTGATGACATGTAGTATTGCTACGGAAACCCCTGAGAAATCAAGTGACAATTTTTTGTGTGATTCTTAGTTGTCATAGTGAATTATAGTCTGTAGGAAGATGGGGAACTACTTCCTCTTTTCATTGTCATCTGGCTGCCTGGCAGGCTTTCTTTGTGAGCTGGTTTTTGATGTTGCTGGGATCGGGTAGGCTGCTTTACTTGCTGTTTTGGATCATTTGCTGTAACAACCTGGATTTTTGGACTAGTTTTACTACTACAGGGCGGTATTTTAACTGTCTTCTCGGGATTAACTGTGGGATTAACTGCACCTTACATGCTATTTCTTTTCGTATTAATAACCCAACTGATTACCAAACGATCCTATCTTCTGAGCTGAGAATAAATTGTCTTGTCTATGATCTTGACTATCATCTAATTGTGGCTCTGCAGCAAAGATTGGTGCTCTGTTCTGATGGAAAGGTCTAGCACCTTCTTAGTCTGCTAGATAGCTTGGGGATGCATGGTGATTTGCTACTGAATAATTTACATGAATCTAAATAATCATTCTATAGGCTAATGGCTTTAGCCATGACTATGGTTATCATTGTCAATTTTTCTTGGATTAAGAAATAGGAAAAGATACAATTTTCTTATTTGTCCACTTGGTAAACAAAGGTATTGTATACACGATACACCTCACCTGTGCTTTATCCATTTCCTCATTCTTGTTGGCCTGTCTCAAAACAATTTCAGGGTTTAATGTGATTGTCTGTGAGTGCTGCATGATTATTTATTGTGGCTTGGGTAACATGAAATAAATGAACTAATTTAGCTTATGTGGTGCTTGTTCGAGGTTCCCTCTTTTTCTCTCTTTTTATGTTTCTACTTAATGTTTCCTTCTGACTGGCTTCTACTCGCTGTTTCCTTCTGGCTGGCTTCTACTTTTATTTGTTCCAGCTTTCATTGATTACTGCGATGTTTGCATTTCATGTTGAGTAATTTGCGAGAATTTGATGGTTTTGTTGCCGTATAAGAAGAAATTGTTGTTGTTGTTGTTGTTGTTGTTGTTGTTGTTGTTGTTGTTGTTGTTGTTGTTGTTGTTGTTCTTGTTAATCTCATCAACACCCAATTTTGGTAACTAAATTACTTGACCCCAATTGTCACTAATTTGTGCTATAATGTAGTGGTTTTTCTTCTTCTTTAAAATATAATTATGATTCCATACAATAGATTTGTGATTATTACTTATGTAATTATATGATTATATCCTGGAGGAAGTCATTAGCTTTTTATTTGAGGTAGTGAACCGGGGTTTCTCTGTATAATATGATGTTCCTCTGTCAATTGGTTGATCTGCTAAAGTTATCATGTGTCTGGTGAAATGCAGGGATCCACTTCTCTCAAGTTTAAGCCTTTTCGCTCGAGTTTTCTTTTTCCAATCATTTTGACTGTAATTTGATCTCTCTTTTGTACTTGGGATATGAGAAGTATAAAGATTTATCTCCGGTTACCTCTTCTGTCGATATGCTGTGGACAAGTTACTAAGAGTGTGCTTGACGGTGTATGTAAATGCACCTTTCTGATTCAAGTGTTAGGTTTGAGGTTGTGCTAGAGAGGTATTTGGACACGTGGAATTCTATTTATGACAGGATGCTTAAAAGTAGGTTGGGATCTGGAATGTGTAGAAATTGTTGATTTGGGATCTGTACATAGGTAGGTTCATGTAATGCATGAGAAACTTTAAGTTGCTTGGAATGTTATGATGACAGGGTGCACAGGAACACATGACTGCTAGTATGTCCTTAAGCTTTCAGCTTTTGAGTTCCTTCTGGCTGGCTTCTACTCACTGTTTCCATCTGGCTGTCATGTCTTGTCAGACTTGTTTGAACCCATACTAGACCTGATGATTGTAACATGATCTTTACTGTCTCACAGGGTGATAAAACATCAATCGTTGTGCTAACATAAATTATTCAGAACCTTGTAGTCTTCTTTAGAGCCTGATCAGTTACTGGCCATTACTGATTAGTAGCTTTGATCTCAATTGCTTTCAATCTCTATCTGGTATCATCCCTATTTCCTTTAAATTTGATTAAAATGTTCAATTTCTTGTTATATGACAGAATTGTAGGTCTTTTTGTCTGATATTTACAAGTTTGAGCTACTTATTAGTATGAAGTGAGCTAGGATAATGCCTATCATTGACAAAGTTAGCTGTGAAATGACTATTTTTGTGATAATATGTGGCTGAATGGAATTGCTTAATTCGAAACTAATTAATTGTCTTGGTATTGAAGGTAACATTAAGAACTGAATTTAATTACCAAAGGGTGAAACATTTAAAGTTGCTTTTAGATCTAAGGGTAGTTTGTAGAGCAATGTATTGTTTTCGATTAATTACGACACAAATAGATAATCTGTGTTTCTTTTAGGGCCTAGTTTTCTATCATAATGAAGGGTTTACTTTTATCTCCCAGTTAATAAATTATGTTTATGAGATATTCTACGTGTTTTAAAACTTATCTTTTCTGGTTTGAAATTGATCTAGTTAGCTAAGTTTTCTGTTACAGAACTGTAAAAATTAACCTACAATTCTGTCTTGGTATTGAAGCTAACTTTTTCTCTCTTTTTATGTTTCATTCTAGTAGTCTTTCAGTTTTCTCTCTGTCTGTTTTCCAAAATTTTGAAGTTCCCTCTTCTTAAGCTTTAGCATTCTCATATGCCTGCACCCCTCTATATTTGTCATTTCCCTGTCCTAGAGCTATGCACTTAAAACCATTACCTCACATTGATGTTGTCCTAGAGCTATGCACTTAAAACCATCACACACTAGTGGAAAAAAGAAGAAGGGCTGCGCTGAAAATGGCATGTAGGGCTGCGCTTTTTGACAGCAGCCCTTTCCATAGCAACCCTTCACTATTCAAGGAGGGCTGCGCTAGTAAAGCGCATCCCTTCACAAGGAAGGGCTGCGCTATTTACAAAAAAGCGCAGCCCTTCCAGCTTAGAAGGGCTGCGCCTTCTTCACTAGCGCAGCCCTTCTTCAATAAAAGGGCAGCGCTAGTTCCAACTAGCGCAACCCTTCACTTTTTTTTTTTTTTTTTTTTTTTTGCGTGCATACAGCCTGCACACACGCAGCAGCCCCCTCCCCACTGCCCCCACCCCCACCGAAAACCCCCCTTGGACAAAAAAAAATGCAAATTGCAATACGATAATATATGACAAGTGGAGAAAGGTAATAATTAACTTCAAATATATTTAATAATGTAAAAAGTGTACATATATAGGATTGATAGAAACTAGTACATTATTGGAGCTAAATCTCATCCTATGCAATCATCGGTAATGTGGGACGCCAACTTATCCCGAATTTCATCAATTTCTTCTTTGGTGAAGTTCCTCAAACGTGGTGTGGAATTCGCATAAACCTTGCAAAACAACCAAGGAATAAACACATATATAAGAATTCATCATTTTACCGTAGTTAGTACTTCTAAAAATGACATATACCTTCCCGAAATTCAATCAAAATCAAATGCAAGCCTAAAAGTCTACACACTAGGTATAATATATCTCATATAATCATGTTCAAAGAAAATTTGGGGTTAAATGACTTAGTAAGTACATTTTGGGGGCGAAAAGGCCAAAATAGGCCGGAAATGGCCTTTTCGTTCCCGAAATGCAACCAACAACAAATACAAGCCTAAGAATCTACATACTAGTTATATTATGCCTCATATAATAATGTTCAAAGAGAATTTAGGGTTAAATCACTTCATAAGTATATTTTGGGAGCGAAAAGGCCAAAATAGGCCAAAATAGACCGGAAATGGCCTTTTCGTTCCCGAAATGCAACCAACAACAAATGCAAGCCTAATAATCTACATACTAGTTATATTATGCCTCATATAATCATGTTCAAGGAGAATTTGGGGTTAAATCACTTCATAAGTACATTTTGGGAGCGAAAAGGCCAAAATAGGCCGGAAATGGCCTTTTCGTTCCCGAAATGCAACCAACAACAAATTAAAGCCTAATAATCTACATACTATTTATATTATGCCTCATATAATCATGTTCAAAGAAAATTTGGGGTTAAATCACTTGATAAGTACATTTTGGGAGCGAAAATGCAACAAACAACAATTGGAAACCTAAAAGTTACATACCTTTTGAAGATCACCAACATCTTTGCAATAGTTGACGATATCGAGCATGAACCTCATGACGTAATACCCACACGCACGTCCACCTTCTTGTACTGGACACTAAAATTCACCAAAGATGCAATAAATGACATGTTAAATGTGTATTATGTGTTTCTATAAAAGGATGCAAAAAATTACTCATGTTACCTCGACTAAATACCAAGTAGGAGGTTTTCCTTGTCGAATTCCAGATGCAGTAATCTTCTTCATCACACTACATCAATACATTATTATAAGATTAGATGTACATTGAATATTTAATAAGCTAAGTGTGCATATAGTTTCGATTAGGCTACGTATTTAACAATGATTTGACTAGTAAGGACCGTATTGTTCCTTTACGCAAAGAATCAAAGTGGTAGACTTCGTTACGTGACAAACATATTGCAATCAGTGTCCAATGGTTCCTACAACAATAAAAATGTTATTATTATCGTAGAGCAACTAATAGGTCAATTTAATTAAAGTAATAAAAAGTGAGTTTAAGAAGCATACGATTCAATGTAAGGAAGAAGAATGCTCTTATATCCACTACGAGAACATGCGTTCAAAGAATCCTTGAGATATGCTTTCACCTCCTTTTCGTTTTGTACGCAACTGTTATCTCGTACAAAGCTTGGACATAACCAACCAAACATTGGCTGACTAGATTGCCTCAAATCATTGTATAATAGCCTGAGAATTCATATTGATAAAAATAAAACTTACTTATTATGGAAGTTATTATTAGTTGGATTGAATACTACTTAATTAAGGCATATATGTATATTTATTAAATTAATATACTAATAAAGTATTACCTCATGAATGTTTGTATTATGGAAACATTCAACTCTTCCTCAAGTAAGAATTCTTTAATATCATCCTTAGAAAGGAAGGTCGATGTTTCCTCAATGTAGTGGAATTGGTGGTCCGACAACTTAATCTCAATCATTGCTTCATTGTCTACATCGCTAACGCACTCATGTAGCCAGAAGCACGGTTGAGTAAGGCCTTGCACCACCTCCATATCCGTAATGAGTGGATACATTGCCGTAGAAACATTTACTTTCTCCATTTGGGCACGTCAGCCTCCCAGAGGTGAAGCTACCTTCTTTCCCTTCCTGTCGGCCTTCCCCGAACCCTAGTAATTAGTTAAATTAAAAGATATTACTGACAATCATATATAGGAACTATAAAAAAAAACTATGTATATAACTTATGTTAATCATTGTACCTGATCTGATAACCGCACCAATGCACGCGGCCATAGAATATAACTGCCAAGGGCATCAGTCAATAACTGTACACCAACTCCTGCATTCGGCAGCGGAAGAGGAAATGCTTCGAAACCGGGAAATGTCTGAAACGCTACCACATAGTGAATATCAGCGACTGACTGGTTGTGCAATCGTACCCGGTCCCTAGGGGGCTGTGCAGATCCATAAGCAACGATAATGAAACTACCATGACCATCTCCTTAATTTAATAGCTCACATGGTGTCTCTTTCATTAAAAAAAAACTCTATTCATAGTTAGTCTATGAAACAACATGTTTAAGAACAATAGTTGTGATATTAAATGATTACTGTGAACTCCGTATCTGGATGAGGCTGCGTAGGAACAGGCTGCGTAGGAACATTGCCCTGCGTGAAAGCACCAAAAGTGGGTAAGCCCATCTGCGCCAAAATGGCGTTGAAATTCTGAGTCATCTCCGCTCTGAGCTCCTCCCGAAGTTGGGCTTTCATAGCCTCACATCTATGGAAGGTGATGAATTGAACCTGAGGCAGTGGATCTTGACGTAGAGGTGTATTGATCACCAACACACTTTTCTGACCCCGAGGCGGACACTTCCTACGCCCCTCTAACGTCCATATTGGTCCCGTCCTAGAGTCTCGTGTTAGGCATCAACTTTTCCTCTAGGAGTGAACTCACCAGTTGCCTCATTTTCCTTCAAGCCAATCTGCATAAGGATAAGAGAGAAATACTCGTGAGCGCACAAGTTATATTATTATGTAAACCTTATCAAAAACTTATAATATGTACTTACAATGGCATTAGCTATCTGTTTTGTTCCGGGATCAGGTATGACTCTCTGTCCCTTTGCATCAACCCCATGCATGGAACACCACCAATCGAGCGCTCTATCTGGTTGCCGCTGTGCAACTGTCGTCGTAGAGCTAGTGCCTGATGCCGTGGTCGACGCAATCGTGGGGTAATGGTCATACATCCACGATTCTCTCGCCTGACCATACGACTGAGAACCCAGATGGTGATAGTACTTCCTAGCTTTTGCATTTGCGCTATTTTGCTCACGAGATGCCAGAAACACACAAATATAAACAAAGGTTAGATATGGTGTTATACAATAATATTGGATCTAAAAGTATTGAATCTTAGCTAGTAAAAAATTCTTACAACAGCTTCTAGGGTTGTTTTTTGTGCAACAAATGCATGCCACTCCTCAGCTGTGATATGCCTCCATATCTGATATGGAAGCTTGGAGGGCGCCTCAAATGATGTGTTTCCTGTGAAGCCTTAGAAGAAGGTGTTGCTCCCCCGTCGTAGATTTTCTTCTTCTTTGCTCCCCTGACTTTTCTCCGCTTCGTGATCCACCCCGACACTAGCTTGGCCTTGAAGTCTCGGAACCTTTGGGCAACCGCGGATAGAAACAAATTCTTCTTCGCTTCATCATTTGGAATATGGAATTGATTCTACAAAGAACGCATTTCACAAATTAGTAAATATTACAAGTATATTTAATAAAGTGTTAAGATTCTAAACGTAATTGTCGCGAATCTTACCATAGTATCTTCCCAAATCATTTCTTCAAAGACTCGGGGACCTCTTTCCATGAGTGGAGAATGGAGAGCTTATGCATGCAAATCCCAACTTGCATGGCATACTTTTGACGCCATTTTCCACAAGGTTGCCCCAAATGATCGTAATCCAAAGTCATTAGGGTGGGTTTCCCTAGTGACTTTGTAGGTCCCCTTCCTTTCCTCTTTTTGGCCTCCAAGTTCTTACTTGGCCTTTGTAAACCTTTTTCTTCACGGCGAGCCATAACCAATTGTCGCTGTTCCTTTTTGTAATCGAAACACTCATCCTCGGTAGTGTGTTCCGCACTCGTATCCGTATGCACCTCCGCCATGTCCCTGAAATTGTACAAACATACGAATTCATTAAAAAAAAAGAAAATTTAGGGCGCGAGGGGGGCGTGCTGCAGGGGCGCGAGGGGGGGTGTGCAGCAAGGGGGCAGGGGGTGGCAGTAGGTGGGGGAGGGGGGCAGCAGGTGGGGAGGGGGGCAGCAGGTGGGGGAGGGGAGGGGGGTGCAGCAGGGGGAGGGGGGCGCAGGTGGGGAGAGGGGGGTGCAGCAGGTGGGGAGGGGGGCAACAGGGGGATGGGGGGGGGCAGCAGGTGGGGGACGGGGGGGTGCAGCAGGTGGGGGAAGGGGGGTGGGCAGCAGGGTGGGAAGGGGGGAGGTGTGCAGGGTGGGGGAGGGGGGTGTGCATGGGAAGGGAAAAGGCCAAATAGGCCAAATTAGGCCGGAAATGGCCTTTTCGTTCCCGAAATGCAACCAACAACAAATTAAAGCCTAAAATCTACATACTAGTTACATTATACATCATATAATCATGTTCAAAGAAAATTTGGGGTTAAATCACTCGTAAGTACATTTGGGAGCGAAAAGGCCAAAATAGGCCGGAAATGGCCTTTTCGTTCCCGAAATGCAACCAACAACAAATTAAAGCCTAAATACTAGTTACATTATACATCATTATCATGTTCAAAGAAAATTTGGGGTTAAATCACTTCGATAAGTACATTTTGGGAGCGAAAAGGCCAAAATAGGCCGGAAATGGCCTTTTCGTTCCCGAAATGCAACCAACAAAAATTAAAGCCTAAAATCTACATACTAGTTACATTATACATCATATAATCATGTTCAAAGAAAATTTGGGGTTAAATCACTTCGATAAGTACATTTGGGAGCGAAAAGGCCAAAAAAAATAGGCCGGAAATGGCCTTTTCGTTCCCGAAATGCAACCAACAAACAAAAATTAAAGCCTAAACTAGTTACATTATACATCATATAATCATGTTCAAAGAAAATTTGGGGTTAAATCACTGATAAGTACGATTTGGGAGCGAAAAGGCCAAAATAGGCCAAAATAGCAAATTGGAGAAATTACACACCTGAGTTTATGTCTCATGATTTATTAGCTTCCGCCTTTCTAAGGATCCTCAAGTACATGTATCCCTTCCGTGTGATCTACACGCATATAGTTCTCCGACATATTTACATCATCTTCCACACAATTTCAGGATAGGTAAAGGGGGAGGTCCTCAAATGCATCATATTCTTCCTCATTATCAACATCACCAATACCGAGGATACTCCTTTTACCAGGTACAACAATTGACCACTTATGATCAGCAGGATCAGTTACAAAAAATACTTGCTTGACTTGTGATGCAATTACAAATGGCTCCTCAGTTTCACGTAGACGACTAAGGTCAACAAGAGTGAAACCGCAAGGATCATCGTTTCTTACACAACGTCGATTATTGTCAACCCACGTGCAACACAAGAGGCAAATATTAAAAGTACAGTAGTCCAGCTCCCATATTTCTTGTATTCGCCCATAATAGTTGCTTTCAGCATGTACAGGCGACTTATCTTTCGAGCTTGCATATTGTGTAGACGACGCCACAAGTGAAACACCACTATTTTGTTGCGATCTTGACTTGATATTGACGTTCAGTCCAAAACTATACCCATTAATATCATAACCTCATAAGAGCGTACAGCTTCACGAGGACCAAATGCTAACCACTTGACTGTTTCAGGAACACTTTCATCCAAATCATTGAGTACTCGTTTATGAAACCAATCAATGAAAGTCTTGTTATGCATTTGCGTCAATGCCCTCACTCCTTTTCCAGGATTGCTAACACGTAATTCCTCCATATGTTCACTTAAATAAGGATGGACATCTGGTACGTGATGCAATACAAATAAGTGAGCTTGTTTACGCTTTTCTACGGAAGGTGTGATCAATTTTGAACCAATTGTACCCTTGCCCTCAAGTCTGCCCTCGTGTCGGGATGTCGGAAGTCCAACAGGATCAACACTAGCAAAATACTCAGCCACAAAATTACTGATCTCTTCACCCACAATCCCTTGAATTATACTACCTTCTGGTTGTGCAGGATTCAACTTTATCCTTCAAAGTTCCCATATATCTCTCAAAAGGATAGCACCACCTCAAAAACACTGGACCACACACTTAATTTCTCGAACTAGATGGACAATGAGATGGACCATAATGTCAAAGAATGCGGGGGGGAAACATCTCAAATTTGCATAGAGTTTCAACTACTCTGGCTGCAAGGAATCGAGGGTCGACGGGTCTAGGACTTTGCTGCAGATTGAATGAAAAAATGAACACAGTTCTGTAATGGTGTGCCTCACATGCTTTGGAAGTATCCCACGAATTGCAATCGGTAAGAATACTTGCATCATGACATGACAATCGTGCGATTTCATACTCGATAACTTCAACTCACCATTTAAGGTAACAAAGCGCTTCATATTCGATGAGTAGCCAGTAGGGACCTTAATGCCATACAATGACTCGCAAAAAATCCGTTTCTCTGCACGCGACATCGTGTAGCAAGCTGGTGGCAAATAATTCTTCTCCGAATCCTCCACCTTTTTACTTTTCTGAGTTTCATCATCATCAACCCTTTCCTCCCCTCTTTTCTTCTTCCTTCCGTCCCTTTTCTGAGCCCACAACTCTGGTCGAATCCCCTCTTTTTCCAAGTAAAGTCGTGACGCCTTAACATCTTTTGTCTTGCCCGGAATATTCATAAGTGTCGCGATAATAGCTTCACAAACATTCTTCTCTATGTGCATGACATCCAAACAATGTCTGACCTTTAGATCTTTCCAATATGGGAGTTTCCAAAAAATGGACTGTTTTTTCCATAATCCTGTAGGTCTATCAACCTCACTAGCAGGTTTACCAAAGACTGTTTCAATGCCCTTCACCTGATTATAAACTTCAGTACCAGTTAATGGTCTATGAGCAACTTCTTCTTCAACCGTCCCATCGAATGCCTTCTTCTTAAACCGATAGGGATGGTCGCGGCTGAGGAGCCTTCGTGTGCGCATATACACATGTTTGCAGCCCTTAAGGTGTGTAGATTTCATGTCATCTAAACAAATCGGGCAAGGTTGTTTTCCTTTAGTCTTATACCCAGATAAGTTCCCATAAGCTGGATAATCGTTCATAGTACAAAAAAGCATGGCACGCAGAGTGAACATCTCATTAGCATACGCATCAAATACTAACACTCCTTCGTTCCACATCTTCTGTAAATCTTCAACAAGCGGCTGAAGGTATACATCTATGTCATTTCCAGGTTGTTTGGGCCCCGATATAAGAAGCGACAACATCATGTACTTGCGTTTCATGCACAACCAAGGAGGCAAGTTGTAAACCACTAAAACTACTGGCCATGTACTATGCTGCGAGCTGAGATTGCCAAAAGGGTTCATGCCATCCGTACATAATCCAAGCCTCAGATTCCTATCCTCATTACCAAATGACTTATGCACCCTGTCGATAGTTTTCCACTCAGGCGAATCAGCCGGATGCTTGAGCAGACCGTCTTTCTTCCTACGATCTGCATGCCACCTCAAATTCTTCGCATCTCCTTTAATTGAGAACATGCGCTTAAATCTAGGTATTATGGGTAGATACCACAACACCTTGGCTGGTGGTCCTTCACTACCTCCAGCTCCTTCACGCTTGTACCTCGACAATCCACAACGTGGACACTCATGTAAATGCTCATACTCATTACGATAAAGCACACAATCGTTAGGACAAGCATGTATCCGCTCGTACTCTAAACCCAAAGGACACATCAGCTTCTTCGCATAATAGTACGACTTTGGCAGTTCATTTCCATCAGGGAGCATCTCAGCTAAAACTTCCAACAACGATGTGAAACTAGAGTCCGTCCAACCAGCGTTCGACTTAATGTTGAACAGTGTTACCACCGCGGAAAGTTTGGTGTACTTTGTACAACCTGGATACAACGGCTTTTCAGCAGCCTAAGACATAGACTCAAAAATACGAGGTCGTCTACACGACTGATCTTCAACCTCGTGTATCATCTCGTCTACCCGATCCCTATCATCATCTCCAAATTCATCATCCAAATTCTCATCCCCTAACTCATCATCATCCTTCTTTTTTTCTTCACATACATCATTCTTTACTCCAGAGCTTCCCATATACCTCCCCTGCTCACCATGCCAAATCCATACGTGGTATTGAGGCCTAAACCCACGGCGAAAGACATGCTCCCTAACCACATGTATACTACTAACCTTGCTCACATTTCTACAATCCAAACAAGGACAATAAAAGTCGACTGCTCCAGAGGATGTTTGATATTCTAATGCACTTCTACAGAATTCCAGACCCCATTCACAAACTCAATCGATTCACGACTACCATACATCCAAGTACGATCCATCTCATTCAAGAAGACCACCTCTAATAATTAAACACAACATTCATTATAATGCATCAATCATTATTAAAGTACACACACTCACATATTCAAATCACACACGTATACAACAAGCTAAGATAGTCCATGTTCAATTGTATGCATGCAGTCAAAGGTCCTTATCACTCCAACCTAACCCATCCTTGGACGTCTAATCTCACTAGTGAATATATGCCAACTTTTCAATTCTAAGGAAAATCCGGCAGCATTTCCCTACAGTTCTCCAAGTACACAATGTAGATAATTGCTTATCTACATATGTACCCAGAGAACAATGTAGCGAAACGATAAGCCAAGATTTTCCTCAGAATTGAAAAGAAGACACACATTCACCACCTAAGTGAGATCAAACGTCCAAGAACAGTCCCAAACCGGGGACTATTCAAGACTTACTCCTAATGAGTAAGTCTTGAACGGGTATCTAGGCATATATGATGATGATTCAAACAACTAGTTATTTTCATATATATAGCTAAATCACATTGCGTTTTCATACAATCTCATATCAACAAATAATATATATACATTATAAAAAATACATATACATTCAATAAATTATCAACTTTGTCTACATGTTAAACTATCTATTAGTTACCTCTTAACACCAACACGAGCAATGAAGAGAAAAGAGCTACTTGGGACTTTATTTGCCTTCCTTAGCCTCTTCTTCCTACAATTGACAAAACCCACATTGCACATTAATCATTTAATTCAATTAAGAAAAACAAAAGTAACTTAAAAACAAAATTAATTCATACCTAATTAACCACTCAAATGGTGGAGAAGAAATGAGAAGAGAAGGGTAGTGGTGATGGTGGAGAAGAGAAGAGAAGATAAGATAAGAGGAGAGAAGAAAAGAGAAGAGAAGAGAAGAGAAGAGAAGTGTAAGTCGCGCAATGTGGGTGGCGCGCAAGGTGGTGGCGGAACCACAATGTGGTGGAGAAGAAATGAGAAGAGAAGAAATGTTGTGGTGGAGAAGAAATGAGAAGAGAAGAAATGTTGTGGGCGGCAGTGGTGGAGAAGAAATGTTGTGGTGGTGGTGGTGGTGGTCGCGCAAAATGGGTGGTGGTGGTGTGTCGAATTACGGCTCGCAAGGTGGTGGTGGTGTGTCGGTTTTTCGCAAGAAATTGTTGAAGGGTGAAACAAAGAGGGAAAGTGGGAAAGAGTACTATAGGGCGCGCATAAGAAGTATCGAAAAAAAGTTCAGCTAGTAGGGCTGCGCTAGTAGTAAAAAGCACAGCCCTACCTTGAGAAGGGATGCCCTTTTTAAAAAGCGCAGCCCTTCTTATTTGTAGGGCTGCGCCTTTTTACAAAAGTGCAGCCCTTCAACAATAGGGCTGCGCTTTTATCAAAAGCGCAGCCCTTCTTGCGCAGCCCTTCTGTTTTTTTCCCCTAGTGATAGAAGATGTTGGAACTCACATTTTCTCTGTCAGAAAGGTGTTCTTCTCGGGCATGTAGCTCCTTCTCTTTTACTTTAATTCTCTTTTTTATGGCATCAAATTCCTGCTTCAATTTCATAACTGATCAGTCAACCATTACAAGCAGGAACTTCAAGTCAGCAAGTTAATGCAGTATAATCACCTTCTCTTTTATAATCAATCTAGCAAGTCTTTGGCTTATATCCTCTTTTTTCTTCAGATCCATATTAGCTTTATCCATCTTCTTCTGAACGTTTGCAAGCTCAAACTCTTTATGCTAAATCCCTTATCAACTTCAGTGGCCTCCTTCTTGTGCCCATGTCTAAGTTCAACTCTAACAGCAGCAAGCCACAGTTCAGGATTCCTAGGATTCAAGAGAAAGTGAAAGTGTTAAATCAATCCCATGTAGATATATTTGACTTCATGACCTGCATTCTAAAGCAAAACAGAGGCCATTATGAAGCATTATATTGATGCCATTATATGTTTTTTGTATGGTTTCAGGTGGAAAAAGAGGGAGTAAAGCACCCATCATCTCAACCACTATCTATGAGGGATTTTGTGCATAAAAATGGTCAAAGGAACCAACGAGCAAAGGATACACAATCTCAAAATGTCGAGAAAAACAAGCGAAAATCCATGGTCACTGCCCAACCCGCAAAATAGAAAATGATAAAGGATATTGCATGCCCTCAAAAGCAACAACCAAAGGGAAAGACACAAGAAAAGGAGTACTATACTCTAGGGTCTATATCTTCCTTTCGCTTGTTTCGGCAAAAGCAGTTAGAAAAGATGCGACACACCACAGAGAAGGAATCTCCTATTACTAATGAAATGACACAAGAAGCAAATTTGGAAATACAGATTCCTTCCATTATAACAAGACATGGTGAAGTTGAACATGAATTAGAGCAACAACCAATAAATGAAAAAATAGAATTGGAATCTCAACCAAATGAAAGAATAGAGGAAGGTATATATCACGCACTTCTCTAGATCACATTTTTTGTTTATCTCTTTCTTATTAATTTAAACTAATACCTTAACCTTACATAGCTTGTAAGAGTAAAAAGCAACGAGGTCCAACAACGTTAACAAAGGTTCACTCGCGTACAAAAGAAGAGCGTGAAGCTATTGTATTGAACTCGATCGGCCAACCTGTTGGACCAACAAAAGAAGTTGTTGATGAGTTTAGCCTCTTCTTGGGTACAGTTGCTAGGGATTCCGAGCTTGCGCCTCTTAACTACAGAAACTTCAAGCATTTGCCCACACTTGATAAAATTTGGGATTATGTTTTGGTATGTTCCTTTCATTGTTTCTTTTCTATGTATACTCATTCATTGGACCAATACCTAAATATACTACTAATTGACCTAAGTCATTAGACCGAATACCTTATATATACTACTAATTAATTGAGCTCAAAATTCATTCTTGGGTTAGGAAAAATACACGGTTCCTGATCAAGGGAAAAAATGGGTTTTCGAATCTATCAATGCAAGTTGGCGTTGTCATAAATGTAGGATAAAGCAAAAGCACTACTATGCACATGAAACGGATGAGAAAAGGTGGGAAAATCGTCCAAAAACAGTTTCCGGTTCCCAATTTAAAGATCTTTTGGAATACTGGAATTGTTCACTAATTGAGGTATACGATTTTATGCTCTATGTAATTTTGTTCGTCTACTGTTGAAATTGTATATTAACTTTTTTTTCTATTACAGAAAGAAGCAAAAATTAATAAGGGCAATCGTGGATCACTAGATGATATGCATACTATGGGTCCGAAGTCATACGCAATGTTACGTCATAAGTTGGTAACAACTCAGTAGTCTTCATTTATAGTTCTTATTGTTCTATCCTTCCATACTCTTAGAAAGTTATTATGAACTACTAATTTATATCTCTAAAGCAACAAGAGGATCCGGATAAGCAAGAGCCTTCACAAGAAATGGTCTACAAACAATCAAGGAAAAGAAATCCTGAAAAGACATACCTCACCAACAACGAGAAATCTATATCCAATATTGTGAGTTGGCATGTTATTATTTGCATATTTTCTGACTTAACTTAGTATATGTAATAACTTAATCTTCTTTGAATAGGCCAAGATGGATGCTTTACAAAGTGAAAATGAAAAGAGTGGTAACGTTAAGGATCATTACTCTCAAGTCATACAAGATCCTGTACGAAAAAATCGTGTACGCCTTTATGGAAGAGGTGTAACGAAGACTGATTTGAAAAAAAAGGATAAAAATTCAGGTTTCATATTTCCACAGGAATTTTTACAAAGTATGGAGACTCAATTGGTGCAAAAACTAGCACCAAGCGTGGCATCTGTCATTCTTTCTCAAATTCAAGCCGCTAATCCAGGAGTAGATCTTGTGATTCCTGATTTTTCAAGTGGAACAATACCAAGGGATGCATCTAGAGATCAACATCCAACTAGTGACTCAAATGGGTAAGCTTCTAATGGCCCGCAACTGTTAGGTCGTGAGGTATCGTTCTTATATCTTATTTCTCTATGAACATATCTGCTTTGGTTGTCACATGGAGTAAATGTTCAATCTCTTTTTTAGTGAACAAGTTGAATTTATTTATACATCGATGATTGATCTGAAGAGTGATAAACGGTCATAGGTTTCTTACAACCTGCTGCATTTTTGAGTGACCCAACACACTCCCACAACAATATTTGATGATAATAGATATTTGATGATTTTTCCTGTTAACTAGTCTGCTTTTATATCACTCTTTGCCATATACTTTTTTAAAAAAAAGAGAATACAGATAGGGAATATTAGAGCTCGTCAGAGGAAGCCCAATTTATAGTGTACAACCAGTTTCCCACTAGCCAAGCACATAAATAACATTAGTTGACAAAATCTTGGCGAGCCAGTGCACCTCCAACCGCTGTTTATAGGTTTTGACTTATCATTCGCAGCTTTCAATTGCCCAGGACTTGGTATACCAAATGAGAGTGAAAATGTCAGGGCTTTTGGAACCAATATATTACTCATAAACACTTGACAACTTTATCCATCGCTGTTTATAGGTTTTTTCCTTTATCCATCTTGACATCCTTCCATATTTTCCTTTAATGTTACACTGAATTTATTTGCTAATCAGCTTCTGGAACCAATATATTACTAATAAACACTTGACAACTTTTAGCTAATGGAATCACTAGTACCAATACAAACTAATTCTTTATGAAAAAGCTAACTAGCTAAGTTTCGTATACATATTGCGTATTTATCTAGTTTTGAACTTGTGCTAAACTGCTAACTAGATGTTAGTTTGACACTTTATGGGACATAGTTCTTGGATTTTTAACCATGGGTCTTAGTGAAATGCATGTTATGCATTATGAGTTGACCTTGTTATCTATTATAATGTGGGCTTCTAGCTAGCCGTAGGTGTATGAATGAAAAAGTGAATAGTGGGAACATGCTGTATTGGTTGTCTCCTGACTGCATTGGAAGATAAATTACTATTTTTTCTTTTGGATGGGCTGTTCTTTTTTTTTTTCCCTACTACTCTTGATTCTAGTTCTGGAGATTTCTAGTTGGTTATTACCAAGCCTGTGCCATCATCCTATTCTGGTACAATCAAGATTTGTTTTTTATCAGAAGACTAACTAGATTAGATTTTATCTATATATGTCGACTATCGATAGTTACCCTTCATGTTAGTCCTCCTTCTTTTTCCCCACAAGAATAGTTTTTTTTTTTTTTTGCTTGATTTTCTTTGTAAAAGAGCAGTGGCTAGCTTCAAACCACATCCATAACAAATATTTATTAGTTCGGTTTGATTAAGTACATTAATTTTTATACTGTAATTTTGTCTCTTTTATATTGTCATCTTCATCCCACATTATTCTTATTATAGCAATAATGCAAGGTACTGTAATTTTGTCTCTTTTTTTTGTTGTTGATGGGTACATTTACTAACTAACTATTACAATGTTTAAATTTTTAGGTGAATGATGAACCAACTAGAGGAGATCAAACGTAGACGTCTCACTATACATATGATCGGCCAGATTTAGCTAGCTATATTATAGTGATGCCGTACTTGGTGGTTAGAAGGAAAATGATTTATATGTACTTATTAGAAGTATTTGTGGTACTAAAACAAATATTTATTAGTTAGGTTTGATTAAGTACATTATTTTTCGTTAATAGGATTTTTCATGTATACTCTTAATTTAATTATTTTGGAAATTATAATATAGATATGACAATTATTTTTGGCATTTCAAGAGTATTTTTGCATTTGTTGCATCGTTACTAATATATATCCAGGCTGTAATATTATAGGTTTTCGGTAGGCATCAGGAGGGGTTTAAAAAAAAAATCCGTCATAAAGGCGTTGCAATAGCTATATGATAGTGTTGTAATATACATAGAGAGGCGTTGCTATAGAAGCCAAAATATGGGACACAATATGAATATTAGGGTCGTTGCAATAGCTATCGAGTGACGTTGCTATAGATATATAGGCGTTGCAATAGACCTTATAGATGACGCAACGACTCTTTGCATCTATTGCAACGGATTTGTGGTAGCCGTTGCAATAGGCCCCAAAAGTCGTTGCACTAGGCCTATTGCAACGCCTCCAAATGCAATGGTTCAAAACCGTCGCAATAGGTCTACTGCAACGACTTTTGGACCTATCGCAACGATTTTTGTGTGTTGCCTTTGCCTTATATTAATGTAGTAGTGTATGCTCAATAAAGGAAGCGAAATCTAACCACCTTCCTTCTAAGAAAGATCTTCATCCAGAAGATAATGAACCCAGTCTTTATATTCTAGTTTAAGACATTATGCTGAAAGAGGCCGACCAATTCTTGCCGCCTTCCTTCTATAAAAGATCTGCATCAAAATGAATGTAATTTAAATATGGATGAAGAACCAATCTAGAATATCGACCAAGTCTAACCGCCTTCCTTATATGAAAGATCTTTGTCAAAAGAAATATAGTTTAAAGTGGACAAAGAACCAAGCCGAATAGGTCAGGCGGTTCAGGTATGTTTTCTTTTATTATTGGCCCTCGTTAACAACAAAAACATAAACAAATTTCAGCAATTTAAGTAGATATTCATCTTAACATTGTATCAACCGAGTTTTCGGTCCCTATCTTGGAGAACTACTTCCAGAGATTGGCACTGAACTTGGACACATCAATGTTGTCCTTCCAAGAGTTGTGAAGGAGTGCTCTGGCTGCTTCTACAAAAAAAAAAAAAAAAAATCAGGGCGAATAGGGAACAAGGTTTTTGGATGACTTACTTGACTTAGAGATTTGATGAATTACCTTTATCTCTGTCCAACCTCAAGCCAACGGTGACGAAGAAGCTATCTTGAAAAACTTTTGTTAAAAGGGATCCCGTTAGTTGGCCCTTTCAAAGTTGGATGATTAGGCTTGTTGTGTTATGCTCTCCTAAACTACTAAACTACCTCTTCTTTTTGCTTATTTTCCATGTCCAAGATAGGAGCTCCGATCCTCTCCGACATTTATTTCCACCTGGCTTTAGAAACAATCCTTAGATAATGTCCTCGAAAGGACCTGGGAGGAAGATGAAATCTGTCTTCGAGTCGTGCATATTTGAAGGTTTATCCCAAGCTATGATAAACCCACCATAATTATAAATGTTGAACCATGCCCCTTCAATAGTTTTAGGATCTGTGACACGTAATATAGATGGGTGAACGCTGGTAGAGAGAAAGCCATACGACGTAACTCAAAAACGGCTATAAAAGTTAGAATGTTATGCCAGACGTTTGGCACCAGTTGATCATTGCCGAGGTTGTAATGCCGAATCACTTCTTCATTAAAGTAATGGAGGGGAAATCTCAACCTTGAGTCCAAGGCCAGTTTGTAAGTGTCGAACTGACTCTGATAGCACTTAAGATGGCGAACATCTCGTTAGGAACCTCAAATGAATAGCTAGACATGGGCATAGCTATGGATAAGTGGCTAAGTTCTGGGTCATGTTTTTCCAACCATTTACAGTTGGCTATTATAAATCGTGGGTCAGATACAGGACCTAGATGTCTCCTAATTTCAGACGATGTTGTGGAAGCATCGTCCGATTCCTCAGGAGAGCTAGACCCGCCCTCATCACTCTCATTGTGGGCTTCTTCCATCTCTACTTCTCTTCTAGATGGTCTTCCCTCTAATTGGTTCGTATAGGATTTCCTTCCCTACTATTCTCAAAAAAAGATAGATATGCCGCCAGCGGAGCAGTTTGGATGTCCCTTTCCCTTATTTCTCTCTCATGAACACGACCAGTAGACTCTCCCACTTAAGAACCGAAGGTAAGTAGTATAAACCCTCGTCTTAGACTGGTTATTTGCTTGATGAGCGCTATATTACCCTGCACAGGTAAAGATTGGGTCGTCTAACTTTGTTGGCAAAATCCATAAAAACGCGGATAAGTATTACCACTCAGAATAGGCCCAACCCTACAATGCACAGAAGAAGAAATAATATCGTTTCTAGTATGAAGACAAACTCTTGGACGGTCGGGGTTATTCGACGAAGAGGACGAATTCATTTTTATTGCTTTTTTAAGAAAAATTAAAAAATAAAGAATACAAATTAAAAAGGAGTTACCTGACGAATGATACAGATGCTTGGACGGTTGACACCGCATAACAAAGAGCAAAAAAAAAAATGGACGAAAGTACCCTCACTCAAAAAAAAAAGGTTAATAAGCTCTAGAATCTCTTTCTCTGGAAACATTACTCAAGGTGTTGAAATGATTTCAGAAAGGACAAAATGAAATATTTGTAAGGGAATAAAAATCTACCCAGCCGACAAAAATGACAGATAGGTGGCCTTCCAGGGAGTAGACGTTTCACTTCCCTTCAAATTGTGAAACTACTACTAGTAAAAGGAAATTGGTCAGTTTTGTATTAGATTAATGCCCTATTAGAGACAAATGTTGTAACCTAAAAATGAAGGGATGATGAACAGACTTATGGACCAATCAGAAACCTCCACATGTCCTTGAATTTGGAGGGAAACTAACCTTTTTGAAAAGGATTATTCCCTCTGATATTTTAGGCCACTTCAGGAAGGAAGCGATAATCAAGCCCTATTCCCAATAAATGACTGCATATGATTGGTTGAAGTTCAGCCTCCAATCATTTCTTGTCACATCAAAGGACAACTTTTAGATTCCAAACACTATATATAGTCCCCTTAAATTAGGTAAAAAGTACACCATTGAATATTGTGCCATTACTCTGCTAAAATATTATCTCTTTTTCTGTTTGTCTCAACACCTGATTTCATACCTAATATGACTTATGTTTGGAAGAGGGACCACCACTGAAACCTTCATGGTTGGTTTCCTTTGATGCAGATTCGTAGCAAGGAGCACAGCCAGCGCTTGCATAAGTCTCTTCAAGAACCCATCAAAGGAAAAAGCTAGCAACTTGACTCTCAAGTGCACATAACGGACAATAATAGAAATTTCTGAATGTTGTCACATGAAAGTTCACTTGTAACTAACATGAATCAAGAGTTCATTATAATCTCAAATAATTTGTAATAACACTATACGAGGTTCACTAACTTTGAGGACTGCACATGTCGTGTGCGCATCATTTGTCCGTCAATTAGTCACCTAGGAGGCATTAGTAGTATAGGTTCTTGTTGTTGAAATTGCATGTTTTTTTGATAGATGCAATGTTAGAAGAAATGAACATTTCTGGATTAATATATTATGTTATTTTAAATGACTTGGATGACATTCTCCCAAAATTTATTGACCAATCATATTAAAGATCGTATAGTTTCTTTGACTCCTCAAATTGGACTAAATTAAATTAAAACATTTGATAATTTGATGCAACTAAATACACAAATAGTATTCAACTTTACCGCGCGAGGTACATGAAGTAAAAAAAAAAGTAGCCAGGTTTTCCATACGAGATTTGAACAATGGATTTAGCCGAGTGATTCAGTTCGCATCCACGCCAGTTGTCACGTTGGACAATAGACACTAGGTTGTTGAGAGGATGTATCGCTAAGCTCGAATAGTAGTGACTAGTGATGCAACTTGCAAGTATGCAACTGTGTAGCCTCAATAATCAGTTAGATGTCACAACGCAAGAGTTTGCATCTAACATGCCGCTCAAGATATTACTTTCAAACATCAAGCGCAAAAGCCAGATAATGCGTACTGGTTATTTTGGTTGACATAAAATTTTGTAAGTAGTGACTTTTTTTTTTTAGAAATTTAGATAAAATTGTTAGAATATATATATATATATATATATATATATATATATATATATATATATATATATATATATATATATATATATGTATATTAAGAATACATATGTATCCACAATTAAAAATGCGTTTATGATGCATTTGTCTTATGGATTCCCTATTTATTTGGTAGATAAACAGAGGTCCACACGTCTTGTCGTACATTCAATTCCGATACATGATACTAATTCGATGACGTATCAATTATATCTAGAAATTACTCAACATAATTTTCTTTATTAAGTTTCTTTGATAAAATGAATCAATAAGGTATTGTGACGTTATTGTGTATACCAGATTAAAATAGCTGGCATTATTATTACTGATCGGTAAAATTCCATATTTTGTAAAAATAAAAAGGTAAGGAAGGTTAAGAATTTATGAAAAAAATTTCATTCATATCCGTTATTTCGGATGAAAAAAAAGAAGAAAACAGAGGGTCTGTTGAATTTCACGTATTTTGTTTTACCAATAAGATACGAAGACTTACTTCACATTTCGAATTGACACGTCTGGGATCGCCAAATGTTCGGGAGTTCTTCTATTCAATCCTTTTCCTTCTTCTTGTTGCTGGATATCTCGTTCGTACACATCTTCTCTTTGTTTTCCGAGCCTCTAGTGTGTTACAGACAGAGTTCGAAAAGGTCCAATTTTGGATGATTCCATCATACAGGATTGATATATATATATATATATATATATATATATATATATATATATATATATATATAACTAGTCTTGTATAATGTATTTATTGTGCAAATATCTTCTGTATATATTTTGTTTCCTATTTGATAGCCTTGATTATAGGATAGTGAGTTAGCTCAGGTTGGATAATATAGCTTTGAATTATGAATGATAAACTTACGGTATGTATTTTTTCATGGTGTCAAGTCTAGGGATTTTCTCTCTCTTCCGCTGCCCCTAGCCCTTCCGTCCTCTCTATCTCATCTTCTTCCTTGAGTATTCAGCCAAGACCCAATCTAAATCTTCTTCCTTTCGCCCTGCACTTGATGTATATGATATTAAAAACTTCATACATGTTTTTCTTGAGATAAAAAAATTCAATCGAAATGTGGGCAGAACTCTTTCAAAATTCATGCTTGGTATCACTGAGTTATCCATCACATCATCAAACCCGAGGCTGGTAGAGGACTGAAGGCTCCGTCTACAGATGATGAGAAAGAACTTTGGTCTACTCTTAACGCGATCGTTCTTCAATGGATATATTCCACCATTTCGTATGACCTATTAACCACCATTATTGAACCGAACTCTACTACTATGACGGCTTGGGAACGACTTCATGATATCTTTCAAGATAATCAGAATTTGAGAGTCGTAACGATTGAACATGAGTTCTCCACTACTCATATGGATGATTGCACGAATGTCTCCACATATTGTCAAAGACACAAAAGCCTTTCTGACCAGTTGAAGAATGTTGGAGCTCCCATATCTGATAGTCTGTTGGTGTTATAATTGGTTTCCGATCTCTCGGTGGCTTACAATAATGTAGGCACATTAATTTGGAAAAGCTCACCCCTCCCTCTGTTTTACCAGGCAACATCAATGCTCACCTTGGAGGAAGCCGGGTTGGCTAAGGACGTTGCCATTAGCTCTACTACCGCCATGGTGATTGTTTCTCCGTTGCCATACAACTTCTCTCCTTCACATGGCGATTCTGGACATCACCATGGCAAGAAAAGTCACCACAAGCATCATGGTGGTGGGAAATGTCCAGCCATAAGCGTGGTTGTTCTGGCAGTAAGGGTGGTCATGGAGGTGGCCAACCATCTAGTGATTATAGCAGCACCAGTGGCGCGCACCAACCTACCCAGCACTTGCCTCCAGCAGGACCGTGGCCTGGGTACCCGCAAACCGGAGAATGGCCTTGGGCCCTCCCACCTTGTCCTTACCCTACTAATGACACTTGGGTTGAACATGCCCCTTTCAGGCCCATATCATCATCAGCAGCCTGGAGTCCTTGGACCAAGACCCCATCATGCTTATGCTGCCACTACTTCATTTACATATTCACCTACGGATATTGAAGCGACAATGCCCACTATGACTCTTACTCCGCTTGATGCACATTGGTACATGGACACCGGTGCAACTTCTCATATGACCTCTTCAAACAGTAATCCCTCATCTTATTTTAATTTGAGCACTAAAAATGGTATCACAGTTGGTAATAGTCACTCTATTACAATTCGGGATTATGGTCATACTATTTTGCCTTGCTCTAATTCTCCTTTAACCTTACAAATTGTCTTTTATGATCCCAACCTCATTAAAAATTTAATCTTTATTCACAAATTTACAACTAATAAATCTGTTACTGTTGAATTTAAACCATTTGGGTTTTCTATGAAGGATTTTCAGACGGGGGTGCCAATAATGAGATGTGATAGCACACGCGATCATTATCCTGTCACCACCACCATAAACACTACTCCTACCTCACCTTCCATCTTCGCGACTCTTGATTATTCCCATTCGCATGCTCGGTTGGGGAATCCGGGGAATTCTGTTTTGGATTTTCTTATTATTAATAAATGCATTGCATGACTCTAGCTTCTACCTCTATTATTTTTCAATATTGTGTGCTTCGATACAAATAAAGCTCCCGTTTTTTGCTTCGAGTTCAGGTACTTCTATGCCCTTTGATATTATTCACAGTGATATTTGGACTTCTCTTGTGATCAATTCTTCAGGTCATCAATATTCTGTGCTTTTCTTGGATGATCTTACCAAATTTTGTGCACTTTTCTATTAGCTAAAAAGTCAAAAGTTTTTGATGTATTCTTAACCTTGAAACCTTATATTCACACTCAATTTGAACGTGACATTAAGACTGTTCACTGTGATACCGGGAGGGTGTTTGATATATGAGTCATCGCATGTCTTTTCGTCTTTCATGTCCTCACACTTCTTCATAAAATGGAAAAGCCGAAAGAAAAATTCGTTCTATTAATAATTTCCTTGTGCTGAGTTGCATTCCCTCTCTTCTACATCATACAAATTTTTGGATGAAGGATTATCACCTTATGTGGTGCATCACTTCGCCCAACCCACTCCATCTCATCCGGCCCAGTGTGATATTCCACACGTGGCCTAGCCTGATGCTTCACCTCAGGTGGCCCAGCCTACTGATACCACTCCTGCTAGTCTAGCCCAAAGCCCCTCACCAAACCCGCAACACTCTTCTACTCTCCCTTTTGAGTACAAAAAATCACATCCCACTCCTTCCGACCCATTATCGTCCTTGCCTCACATTCCTCCCCCTGGCCCATATTCCCTACAACCCTCTTCCACTCCCACTCCTCGTGTTATCACACGTAGCCAGCGTGGAATTTTACGTCCAAAACCCAAATAAAATCGCCACACTACCGTGACGAGATCTCCCCACCCTCACACTCCCCTTGCTGCCTTGCGTGATCCAAATTAGAAAATGGTCATGGATGATGAATTTAATGCTCTCATTAAAAATAAGACGTCTAAATTAGTATCTTGTCCACCCATTGAATGTGATTCAGCGTATGTAGATTATAAAGAAAAATTTAATGGTGATTTTGAGAGGCATAAAGTCCGTTTTGTAGGTGATGGCAAAACCCAACAGGTTGGCATTTATTGTGGCAACACTTTTAGCTAGTTAGTCGAAGCGGATACCATTCACACTGTTCTGCACCTTTCTCTCTCAAAGAAATGGTCCATGCATTAGCTAGATGTTACAAATGCCTTTCTTCATTGTGAGCTCAAAGAAATAGTCTGTATGCACCCACCTATGGGTTTTTTAGATCCTGATCATCCTAATAGTGTCTGCTTCCTGAAAAAGTCATTATATGGCCTTAAGCAAGCTCCGCGGGCTTGGTACAAGAGGTCTGCCGACTTTGTTGCTTTTATGGGTTATATAACAACATATTTGATAACTGCTTGTTTATTTATCGTAAGGGCTCTGGAATGGCTTATCTGTTATTATATGTTGATGATATTATACTCACGGGTTCATCTGATGCTCTTCGATGTTCCATAATGTCTCATTTAAATTCAAACATTGTTATGAAGGACCTAGGTCGTTTGCATTATTTTCTTGGAATTGTTGTGGCTTGCCACAAGGGTGGTTTGTTTCTATCACAGTGTAAATGTGCCTAAGAAATTATTGATCGTGCTGGTATGACTCATTGTAACCCGAGTTTAACTCTTATTGACAGCAAACCGAAACTCAGTTCTAGTTTGGGTACTTCTTACGATGATCCCACTCAATATCAGAGTCTTGTAAGCCGAATTTCAATACCTCACTTTTACCAGGCCGAATTTCCCATATGTTGTTCAACAAGTTTGCTTACATATGCATGACCCAAAGACAGATCATATGCATGAGTTGAAACGCATTATTTGTTATATACAGGACACTCTGGATCATGGGTTACATCTCTACCCCTCCTCTTCTACCACTCTGGTTTCTTATACTATTGTTGATTGGTGTGGATGTCCCGATACTCGGCGATCTACATTAAGGTATTGTGTGATTATGGGAGACAACTTGATCTCTTGGTCCACAAAGCATCAACCTACTATGTTGAAATCTGGTGTTGAGGCCGAATATAGAGGTGTAGCAAATGTTGTCTCTTAGTCCTGCTGGATTTAGAATTTTCTTGTTGAACTACATTGTCATGCTACTAAAGCTACAATTTACCACCACTCATCAATCAGAACCCTACTCCATCCACCAAAAAACACCATTTTACTATTTGAAACAACCATATGATCTATAATATAGAGGAAAAATTAATTAGGGTCACATCGCAACAACGGTAACAGCACCACCATCGAATTAAAGAGAAGAAAATATGCAACAGCACATCTTACCCCCACAAACATCACCATCATCATCAACATGAAGGGGGGAGAGAACAAAATGACGATGAAGATTTGGGAAGGCAGTAGTGAAAGAGAAAGAGAGATGAGAAGAGAAGTAACGAGGAGAGAGAGAGTGACAAGGAGAGAGAGAAAGTCATCAGAAGGGACAACGTGACAGTAGTATAGTGTTTCCGATGGAAAAGGTGGTCGTATGTGGAATTTAGTGGGTTAGGTAGTGGTTTGGGGTTGATGCAACCAAACAAACCCTTGTTTTTTGTAAACATGTAAAAATGAAAAAGCAGCAAAGAGGTTTCTTTGGAGCAAATTTAATTGAATAAACATAACGAAACAAAAACAAAAACAATATCCAGTCTCATTCTGACATGATAGCAATGCAATGGTAAGGCAACTACAAATTTAATCAATTTTATGAAGATAAGATACGATGCTTAAATGGAAATCGATTCTATTAACATTTTCCACCTGAAGGCTAAAATATTCATTTGTGGATGTCGCACAACGTACATATAGATGATATTCCCGTTTTGTGGATATTGATGGATCATGAATGTTTAATGGAAACTTAGGAACGAATTCCTTATCATTGGGAAAATCGTAATCCTTTGCGAAGCCAATAATACTACTTTAGAATTAGCTTCTTAAATTTGTGGCGAAAAATGGCATATGTTACAATTCTATATGTTATGAGTTTTACTTATCGAATAAGGACATAATTTCAGAATCTAATTCTCTGGAATGAGTTTCCAATTTTTTAGAGAATAATAATGGCATAATTTACGAATGGCAATTAGGTCGTTATAACCTACTAATAAAGCCCAACTACAGACATATAATCGTGTCTTCCTAATTTATTATCTTAAGATAATACATAGTATCGTCTAATTGATCCGAACCATAAGAGAAGAATCTAAAGCGATAAACCCAAAATCATTAAAAGTGTTGAAAATCTATTTATATCGTCTAAATGATGATTAACTATAATTTTTAGCCCATTTTCGAAAAACGTAATTGATTACTCTTGATAATCAATTATGTATTTTAGTCTATTTACGAAAAGCTAAGAGATTGTTCTTGATAATTAATTGTACTTTTATTAAATATTTTCTAAATTAAAATTTATTAGGACATATAGTTTATCTTCTAAATATGTGATTTCCATAATTAAATGACAATATTGGATCAAAATAAAAGGAGTCTTTGAATTTCCGATAGGAAATAAAATCAGGTAGATTTACACTTCCGTGACGTGCAAGCACCACTTAAAGAAAAATGCCAAGGGCATAAAAGTTGGGTTAAGGGCTCAATTTTTTAGTGCAACACTTGGCGTAACAGCCAATAATAAATATTATTTGGCTCCGGTTCCAATTGGAGCCCTTAAAAGTTAAGAGATCCCTTTTTTTAGGAAAAACGACAACCCTTGTTACACAATAAAAATAAGTTTTTTTTTTTATTTTTTTTTTCATTGTACATAGATTACATGAAATAAAAGGTCATTAGGGAGAGTATTATACATAGATTAAATGAAATAAAAGGCCGTTCGTATAGATAGTAACATTAGCATTCATGAGTCCTAATTCTTAGGAACATAAAATTGACTTGCTTAATTTACAAAATAAAAAAATATATTTACATATATTTTACAATTATTAATAATTATAATGATAATTAACTATATTAATCTATCAATAAACCGGAGGGAGTATTTTCTATCTTTCGCTTCTCTCACCAAAAACTACTTTTTTTTATCACTTGTCCCCAATATTTTATATTCAATGGGTAAAAAATTACCCTCTAAAAAACTTAAAAGTATTAAAAAAATATAATAATAATAATAATAATAATAATAATCATAATTATTATTAATATTCTAATAATTATAATATTATAATAATAATTATCTATACAAATATATTAAAAGGCGTGTGAAAACAAGAAAATGTGCCACGTGGCGCTCTCCCTATAGAGTTTTAATTCATGTAATCCATGTACAATAAAAAAAATAAAGAAATTGCATAGTATAGGATTTGATCCTGAGACCGCAAGTACATATACTAAAGTTCTAACCACTAGGCTAAGTTGTATTTAGTGTTGTTAGCATAAAGTATTATATTCCCCTCAAAAAAAAAAAAAAAAAAGTATTATATTAATAAATGAAATTTTTTTCTTACCCGGAGCACAGCCCGATCCTAATAACTAGTTTATTATAATACTACCTCCGTATTTTTTTAGTTGTAACATTTGGTTTGTGGCACTATTCATCAACCAACTTTGATAAACTATCTCGCATTATTATATAAGAAAAAACATAGTCAAGTGGGGTCTTGTTAGATTCGTCTCAATGCGACAACTCCAAATATCAAATTTTCATAATTTTTACTTACACCCAATAAGAGATATTAATGTTCAAAGAATCGTCCCGACAAATGTGAAAAAGCAAATGTTGCAACTAAAAAAAAAACAGAGGTAGTAATATGTTGGAGTCTGAAATGAACTAAACTGAAATGAAATGAATTTGTTTGAAGTGAACTAAACTGAACTAAAATGAATTAAAATGAATGTGTCTTAACTGATTTGAATTGAACACAAATGAATTTCTATTAATGTAATCCAAAAGAATAAACCCCCAACACCCCCCCCCCCCAAAATCATTTAGGATACGACAAAGTTTTTCGTAACGACCCTTTACAATAGTAGTAGTCCAGTTCTCCACAATCTTCTCATCATTGAATTCAAACAGGGCATTTGAAAAAATCGAATCATAATCCATCAATATTCCAAATAAGACCCATTACGATATTAGTAGTCAAGTAATTTTGGACTTCTACTTTTAGGATTACATATCTCGAAGAGACGGCACTTTCAAACACTTCTTTCTTTAGTTCAAATTCAATGAATCACTTCTTCATTGTTCAAATTTGTTATAAATGAAGTACATAAAAACGAATTGTTCGTAAAACGAATAAATGATGTAAGGCGAGCCTAACAAGTGTAAACATTTTTTTTAGCAACAAAGTGAAAACATGGGAGGAACTCAATTAACACGTAATCATAAAGCATCTTTACGGATGATCTTGGAAAAACTAATATTCGGTGATTTAGGGTCTGTTCTCTTCGGCATAAAACAGCTGAACTGAACTGAACTGAACTGAACTGAAATGATCTGAACTGAACTGAACTGAATTGAACTGAACTGAATTGAACTGAACTGAACTGAACTGATCTGAACTGAACTGAACTGAATTGAACTGAACTGAACTGAAATGAATAGTGATATGTGAGAGTAAAAGTATTGTCAAGAGCTGAACTGAACTGAACTGGTCTGAACTGAACTGAATTGATCTGAACTGAACTGAATTGAACTGAACTGAATTGAACTGAACTGAACTGAACTGAACTGAAAATAAGCTGGGGAGAACAGGCCCTTAAACCAATAATAAAGATTTGAAGTCGAATGACCACGATTTGCCATCCAATCTACATCACAATTAGCTTCCCTAAAAACATGCTCAATCGAACAATTAGCAAACTTCTTAAGATCCTTACATGTATCCTTAATAAGAGCATTAATTAATAGATTAGAAAATTTTTAAAACTCTTTTAATTGCATAAATTACAAACAAATTGTCACCCCCAACACAAAAATTAGTAATCTCACAGACAGAAACCTCCCCCCCCCCCCAACACCTTTTGCAAAACCTTAGGTCAGCAATCAAAATTGAGTTGTTATATGCAATAGGACTAGGACCACATAAAAGAACTTTTCCTCATCATCTCTAATAACAAAATCATAAGTTGTACTTCCATTGCTCAATTTAGACCCATCAAGATGGAGTTTAATAAAAATAGGGGGGGGGGTTTCCACGCAATATTACTCCTACTACGACTAGACCCCTTATGTAAAGTTTTATTAGACTCCATAGACATATTAAGAACCTTAACACAATCAATATTTTTTCATATATATACTTTAATCATGGCCCCAATTTTACTGCGCAGAAACTCTTTTGACGATAGTAATACTATTCCTAGCATATATACCAAATAAATCACCAGATAATAACAATAAAAACTAATACTTCTGAAGTTCGAATTGAACTTAAAATTACACAAATAGTCTATGAATTCAATATATGTATCAACCATAGGGAGGGGGGGGGGGAGGACCCCATCAAAATTCACAATATCCAAAACATCGCTTGTGAAGGGACAATCCACAAAAAAATGGTGATTATAATCTGAACGATAATAGCAAAACACACATGTCAAGGGATAAAAATACGACTCATCTCCATTTTTTTTTTTCATTTGTAGGAAGACCATTTTGATTGATTTTCCACAAAAAAAGACAATAATTTTAGGAGGAATAACCATAGACCAGATCCAATTCTAACTAAACTGAGCAAAAGGGTTTAAGCCAAACGCTTGAAGAAGAGAAGCTCCTGATTTAACCGAATATTCCCAATCAACAGATAGGCCCCAAAACATCCTATCTGGCAATTGGTTATAAGGGATAAAAATCTTCAAAATGCCATCAACAATGTTAATGGGAAAAAAAATTGAACTAGCCGATCCTTAAACCACTGAGCCTCCCTAGAAATAAAATAACTAACCCTAAACTCCTCCAAACCAATAATGTGAGAGCAATATTGAATAATCGGAGATTCAAACACCCAATTATCATACCAAAAGGAAATATCTTTACCATCCGCAATCGAACATCTAAGAACTTGCTTAAATGGAGCACCGAAAGTCATAAGCTTACACCACTATTAAGAAACATTAGCCTTAGTTCTATATGAAAATAAATTATCTTGCTTCAAATACTTTTTGCTTAACAAGTTTGACCCACAAATTATCCGACCTACTAATAATTTTCCACAATAACTTAAATTGATGAGCAATATTATTGATTTTAGCTTTTCTCAGCCCCAATCCTCCAAATTTTTTAGACTTACAAATTTATCCCACCATATCATGTTATGGGCTTTCGAGTATGGATCCTTATTCCAGATAAAATTTCTATATATAACTTTTGTAAACAGAGGAAAGAAAAGAAGGGGGAAGACTAAAACTTTGCAATGTTTTTTTTGAGAAGCAAGAAAGAGATATATTGCATTCAAACAAGCCATATTACATCAAGCAGGCTAAGAACAAACTTAGCTGCAGCCCAACAGAGGTAGACACCTTATAACATCAAACTATAACATATTAAACCACCTATGCTCCCTAAGGGTCATTCTCTTATAAACTTGAAGGATTCTATGCTTTACATTGAACTGAATCTGCTGGACAGCTGATTGTATAGATGGGACCTTATTGTTCCATAGAGCATCATTCCTAGCTCTCCGCACCTGATACACAAGAGCAGCAAGGGTTGTCATGATGACTTTCCTATGGAAACCTCCATTTTTATAACTCCTGAGTAACCAGGTCATGTGCTGATATAAGCTAACATCTTGTCTTATGACTCCAAGCCATAAATGAATCTGATGCAAACATCTCATACTAAAAACACACTCAAAGAACAAATGAGCATGAGTCTCACTAGCAGAACCACATAGGCAGCAGTCATTACAGTCAGTGATACCCATAGTGGCTAGTCTCTCCCTAGTCGTCGATCTTTGCTTCAACGCAAGGCATAGAATAAATATGTGCTTAGGTACAGAAAGCTTGTTCTAGATGCCCTTACTGTATCTCCAATGTTGCCCAACTGGAAGGAGAGTGATGCAGGAGCATCTAGCTTAAACAACCAAGGTCTTCTTTTACATGATCACAAGGAGAAGATGGTGAAGGAAGTTCAATTTTTAAGCTTAAATAGCTCGGTTTGTCCTAAAACTCTACTTAAGCATCTTAATTAGGTTAATCTTTTGTTAATCTCTTCTTAAGCAAGATTAATTAGTATTAATGATACCTTAATCATCATTATGTATTGGTAATCAAGTTTAGTAGATGATTAACTAGCCTAATTAGGTGATTAAGTTAAGATAATCATGCTTAGAGCTAAGCTAGCTTAATTCCTATGTAATCCGATTTTGTAAAGCATTTAGGAGGCTTAACTTTCTGAAATTCTAAGCGACCTCAAGCTTAGAAGGATCCCTTGGAAGTGTAGAAGGACCATGTGAAGTTCACATGGGCAATGGGGCAACTACAAATGAGAAGAAGAGGCTTCATAGCAAGGAAAGTAAACTGCCAGCCTTCCAGCGTCCCAGCAGCCTTCCCTTTGAAGCTTTTGGGCACCAATCATTTCTACTGCAAATGCTGTAAACTTTTGGGGATATTTAGTTTAAGAGCATTCAAATTAGATAAATTGAATAGCTAAAGTCGTCCAAATGAGCTGATTTTTGGACATGTTGTAAACATATATGTTATCTTTGTACTCCTTTTGGAATTAGATAAATTGAATTGAAAGTGAAACTTTTATGCCCAAAATACTAAGCTGTGTGCTAAGTGTTTCTCTCGGTCAGTTTTGACCTTTTATCAAACCTTTGCTAATTCCTTCATCTAAACATTGATTTGGTGATTGAATCACAAAGTGGACTTAAACTAGAAGCTCATTGTTATAGTTTGGTCTTTGATTGGTGGTAATTTGGTTGTGGAAAGTGGTGGTTGTTCAACTAGTTTGAACCGGTTTGATACATGTTCTCTTTCTTTGTTCTTTCTTATTTCGAATGCTCTTGTTCTTTTAATCAATATGCATCATTTGGTATCAGAGCTGTAGGTTGATTAAGAGCATTCAAATTCATCCCATAAACACATTAAACACACTCCTTAAACCCAAACACAATCCCCCCCCAAAACCGAACCTATTCTAAGCCCAAACACACTTCTTTTCTTTCTTTCTAGCCTAACTTTCACTGAGGTTGAATCAATCATGAGTGGAGGTGAAGAAAATCAATTTAGAAGGGGTATGAACATGAGTGAAGCTAGGTTGGTTGGAGTGGAGAATCAAATAGCCACTTTGAGTGAACAAATGGCTAATTTGATGACAGTTGTGAGAGAAGGATTTAGAGGACCATTAAGGAGAGAAAATGTGGAGGATGAACGGGTAGCTTATGAGAGTGATGAGGAGGTTGTCTCTGAGTCTTCAAGACTAGGAGAAAGCCACGAAAAGTGATGATTTTAGAGACATTAAGTTAGAAGTTCCTGAGTTTGATGGAAACCTTAATCCAGATGTTATTTGGAGTGGGTTTCAAGGTGTGATAGGATCTTTGAACTTAAGGAGTATGATGATGCTAAGGCTTTTAAAGTTATTGTCGCTAAGCTAAAGGGGTATGCATCCCTTTGGTGGGAGAATGTTGTTTAGCTAGAACTAGAAAAATAAGCCTAAAATCAAGAGTTGGATAAACTTAAAAGAAAATGAAGAGAAGTTTTTACCTTCCACTTATAACTCTTGATTTGTATAACCAATTGCTGAATTTCTCAAGACATAAGGGAGTGAGCATACATTCATGAGTTTGAGAAATTGATGATGAAACTTGATGTACAAGAGAGGAGGAGCAGACCATGTCACATTTTCTAGGAGGGTTAGAAAAAGACATTAGGAGGAAGGTGGAGTTGCAACCTTAGATGAACTCTTTAAGTTTGCTTTGAAAGTTGAAAAACACTTAAAAGAGAAGAAGAAGAAACCTTTTGTGAGAGAAACTACCTATCCTAATGGTTTCTAATGTAAAACACCATAACATCTCCTTACACCCTAAGAGTGGTGGTTGAAGTGTTGATAAAGGGAAGAAAGTAGTGAATGAAACCTCAAAAAAATCTGATGTGAATGTAGCTTTAAGTGTCATGGTTATGGTCATTATCAAGCTCAATGCCAAAAAAGAGTAATGACTTTAATTGACATTAAAAACATTGAAGAATCACTTGAACATGAAGAACAAGAAGAGGAGTCGAAGAGGAGGCCGAAATGAGAGAGTTTGGAGGTTGGAGAGGTGACTCAAGGTGGTCATTTAAGCCTTGTTTTAAGAAGAGTTCTTCATGCCAAAGAAGCTGAATTGGTTCCATCTCAAAGGGATCAAATCTTTCAAACAAATGCTTGATTGGAGGGAAGATATGTCGATGATCATTGATGGAGGAGCTGCACCAATGTCGCCTCATCTTCTATGGTGGACAAGCTCAATCATGCTACTTTCTCACATCCAAAACCATATAAGCTTCATTGGCTTAATGATGGCAATTGTGTGGAGGTAACAAAACAAGCTTTAATTAGCTTTTCTTTTGGTGATTCTAAAGATGAAGTTTTATGTGATGTATTACCTATGGATGCATGTCATGTACTCTTAGGTAGACCTTGGCAATCTGATAAAGAAACTTGCATAATGGTAGGACTAATACTTACACTTTCATGCATAAAGAAGAAAATTGTACTTAGTCCTAGTCCATGGCCGAACCATTTAAACCAAAAACAACACTCACCTAAAACACAAAACAAAAAAACCTTAATCCTTTCAAACCTCAACTTGATAAAGCTGTAGAAAAGGGGAAGGTTATGTATTTGTTGTTGTTATTGGATGAAAATGATGAAACTTAATGAAGTGCACGAAATGGTAAGCCTTTAGTGAAGGAGTTTGGTGATTTTTTCCTATTGATCTTCCATGTGGTTTACCCCCTAGTAGAGGAATTGAACACCAAATTGACTTGATTCCTGGCGCCCTTTACCTAATAAACCAGCTTATAGATGTAATCCTGAAGAAGCTAAGGATGCAAAAAACAAGTTAGTGATTGTTAGCTAAAGGTTTTGTGCAAGAAATTCTTAGTCCATGTGCTGTGCCTGTCATTTTGGTTCCAAAGAAGGATGGTTCAATGAGGATGTGTGTGGATTGCCGAGCCATTAACAATATAACAGTGAAGTATAGGTATCCAATACCTAGACTTGATGATTTGCTTGATGATTACATGGTTCCACTATATTTTCGAAGATTGATTTGAGAAGTGGTTACATCAGATTAGAATCAAAGAGGGTGATGAATGGAAAACAGCTTTTAAAACTAAGAGTGGTTTGTATGAGTGGCGTGTGATGCCATTTGGTTTGACAAATGCTCCTAGTACTTTCATGAGACTTATGCACGAGGTACTCAGGCCCTTCATTGGTATCTTTGTTGTTGTTTATTTTGATGATATTCTTGTGTATAGTCAAAGTGAACAGGAACATCTATGCATCTCAAGAAGGTTTTCCTTAAACTAAGGGAAAAGAAGCTGTATGCAAAGATGGAGAAGTGTGAGTTCTTTACTTCAATGTGACATTTCTTGGATTCATAGTGTCATCTAATGGCATTTCTATGGATGAATCTAAGGTGGAAGCAATCAAGTCATGGCCAGTTCCTAAATCTATCACTGAGGTTCGAAGTTTCCATGGTTTAGCTTCTTTTTACAGGAGATTTATCAAGAACTTTAGCACCATATTGGCGCCATTGACTGATGTATCAAGAAAGGGTCCTTTATTTGGACTCCTGGCACAAGAAGCATTTGATCAATTGAAGAAATGCTTAGTAAGGCTCCTGTTCTAGCCTTACCTGATTTCAAGAAAGTGTTTGAAGTGGAGTGTGATGCAAGTGGCGTGGGCATTGGAGCTGTTTTCAACAAGGAGGGCGCCCATAGCCTATTTCAGTGAGAAGCTCAATCAATCTAGACTCAACTACAGCACTTATGATAAGGAGTTCTATGCTATTGTTCGTGCCTTGACTCATTGGACTCATTATCTCAGACCAGCTCATTTGTTTACTTCAGACCATCAAGCTTTGAAGTACATAAATGGACAACATAAGCTCAGTCCAAGACATGCAAAATGGGTGGAATTCCTTCAGTCCTTTGATTTTGTTTCAAAATATAAAACTGGAGTTTCTAACATTGTTGCAGATGCTTTATCAAGGAGGCATTCTATGCTTTCTCATGGAGGCTCGTGTACTTGGCTTTAGTCATCTTAAAGAATTGTATTATGATGATCCAGATTTCTCTTTATTGTTAGAAGCATGCAAAGAAGGATCTCATGGAGCTTATTCATTGCAAGATGGCTTTCTTTTTCGAAACAACAAGCTTGATCCCTAAATGCTCATTAAGGGATTTGCTAATCAAGGAGGTTCATGGAGGAGGACTAGCAGGACACTTTGGCATTAACAAAACTGTTGATGTATTGCAGGAACACTTCTACTGGCCGAAACTTGCAGGAGATGTTCATGCATTCTAGCTCGATGTTCTATATGTCAGAAGGCTAAAATCCTTTCATCAAGGCTTTACACGCCTCTTACCTGTTCCAGTTCAACCATGGGAAGATGTGAGCATGGATTTCATTGTTGCTCTACCTAGAACTCAAAGGCAAAAAGATGCAATCATGGTGGTGTAGATAGATTCTCTAAAATGGCTCATTTCATTCCTTGTAATAAAACTGATGATGCTATTCATGTTGCTGATTTGTTCTTTAAAGAAATAATTAGACTTCATGGAGTTCCTAAGTCTATTGTTTCTGATAAAGATGTAAAGTTTCTTAGCTATTTCTGGAAGAACTTGTGGAAGCTTTTAGGTACTAAGTTGCTGTTTAGTACTACTGCTCATCCTCAAACTGATGGCCAGACTGAGGTGACCAACAGGACTTAACTATGCTGCTAAGGACACTTGTGAACAAGTCTCAAAGGATTGGGATCTAAAGCTAGCTCATGCTGAGTTTGCTTACAATAGATCACCAACTTATGCTATAAACACTCACCATTTGAGGTAAATTATGGGATTAATCCTTTAAGTCCTATTGATTTACTTCCATTTCCTATTGACACATGTAGCAAGAAGCTGAAGTGAAAGCAAAAGAAATGAAGCAACTTCATCAGCAAATTCGAACCAGAATAGAGAAGGTGAATGAAGCATACAAGGTTCGAGCAAACAAGCACAGGAAGGAAGTTCTTTACAAGCCAGGTGATCTAGTGTGGTTACATCTAAGGAAGGAAAGATTTCCTACAAGGAGGAAGAACAAGCTAATGCCACGAAGTGATGGACTTCAAAGTGCTAGAAAGATCAACAACAATGCATACAAGATAGAATTGCCAGATGAAATGGGAAACATCTCGCATACATTCAATGTTGGTGATTTAGCTCCATATTTGCAGATGAATCTGAGTTACAAGAAGACCTTTTCGAACCTGAGGAGAATGATGCAGGAGCATCTAGCTTAAACAACCAAGGTCTTCTTTTACATGATCACAAGGAGAAGATGGTGAAGGAAGTTCAATTTTTAAGCTTAACTAGCTCGGTTTGTCCTAAAACTCTACTTAAGCATCTTAATTAGGTTAATCTTTTGTTAATCTCTTCTTAAGCAAGATTAATTAGTACTAATGATACCTTAATTATCATTATGTATTGGTAATCAATTTTAGTAGATGATTAACTAGCTTAATTAGGTGATTAAGTTAAGATAATCATGTTTAGAGCTAAGTTAGCTTAATTCCTATGTAATCCGATTTTGTAAAGCATTTAGGAGGCTTAACTCTCTGAAATTCTAAGCCACCTCAAACTTAGAAGGATCCCTTGGAAGTGTAGAAGGACCATGTGAAGTTCACATGGGCAAAGGAGCAACTACAAATGAGAAGAAGAGGCTTCATAGCAAGGAAAGCAAACTGCCAGCCTTCCAGCGTCCCAACATCCTTCCCTTTGAATCTTTTGGGCATCAATCATTTCTACTGAAAATGCTGTAAACTTTTGGGGATATTTAGTTTAAGAAATGTATTTTAATATTCCATTGGTAGTTTTCTGATTCCAACTTTAAATAGGGTAGCTAAGCTATTTTGTAGGAGTTGTGCTGTAACAGTTGTAATTTTTGTTTCACTTAGTTTATTGTCCTAGTTGGCATAGCTAAAGTCGTCCAAATGAGCTGATTTTTGGACATGTTGTAAACATATATGTTAGCTTTGTACTCCTTTTGAAATTAGATCAATTAAATGGAAAGTGAAATGTTTATGCCCGAAATACTAAGCTGTGTGCTAAGTGTTTCTCTCGGTCAGTTTTGACCTTTTATCAAACCTTTGCTAATTCCTTCATCTAAACGTTGATTTGGTGATTGAATCACAAAGTAGACTCAAATTAGAAGCTCATTGTTATAGTTTGGTCTTTGATTTGTGGTAATTTGGTTGTGGAAAGTGGTGGTTGTTCAACTAGTTTGAACCGGTTTGATACATGTTCTCTTTCTTTGTTCTTTCTTATTTCGAATGCTCTTGTTCTTTTAATCAATATGCATTAGAGAGCCTTGTAACTTTTAGCATTACTAAACTGAGAAGCACCATTTTGAGCTATAATAGGCCACAATTGATCTTTCACATGACATGCACTTCCAGACCCAACTTGCAATATAAGGGGGTTGATAACCTTCCCAGATTGCCTCTTTTACGTACATAGAGTGAACCCACCTCACCCATGGGTTATCCTTTTTATGTGATATTGCCTAAACATGCTTGGCAAAAACAGTTTGATTATATGGGAGGATACTTCGAACCCCTAGACCACCATCAGATTTAGATGTGCACACAGTGTCCCAAGCAACATATCCAGGGCTATTGCTGTCATATGAACCATGCCATAGATAATTCCTACATATGGAATTGATTTTATGTAACACATATTTTGGAAGTATGAATAGTTGTGTCCAATACACACGTATGGACATCAACACAGAGTTAACCAGCTGAAGTCTCCCACTATATGAGAGATTCCTGCTACTCCATAGCTTCACTCTCATGCACATCTTATCAATGAGAGCCTCACTGTCAACCACCTTCAATTTCTTAGTGCTCATAGGAACACCAAGATATCTAAATGGGAGGGAACCAATTCTGAAGCCAGACACTTACTAGATTCTTCTTATCTCACTCTCTATCATGCCAGCCAAGAACATTTCAGACTTCTCAGGGCTCATATGAAGGCCAAAAGTGTTACAGAACATCTTTAGAGCACTAACTAGCATGCATACAGAATTATAGTCCCCTTCGGAGAACAGGAGCAGGTCATCTGCAAAGATCAGGTGGTTCAGTTTCAAGTGCTTGCATCTTGAGTGAAATTTGAATCCTGGAAGAGTGCACACTTTTGAGAGAATTCTGGAACAATATTCCATGCAGAGGGTAAAGAGCAAGGGGGAGAGGAGATCCACTTGTCTCAGACATCTTTTAGGATGAATTATCTCACTAAGGCTGCCATTAATCATCAAAGTATAGGAAGGAGTGGTCACACAAGTCATAATAAGCTTCACAAATGAAGTAGGAAAGTATAAGGTAACCAACATTTCCTCCATAAAACTTTGCATTTGAAAATTTATTTTGGTGGCCAAGTTTGATTGAATCATGACAATATGTCCTACTTGGGACAAAGAATTAGCTCTCCATTTAGTAAGCTGAGAGAAAATGTTGTCTTGGATTTCACCAAATGTAGCATTAGAAACCTTACTACTCCTAATGATTAGGCATCCTAAATCTCTATTATATAAGCTAAGGGGAGAGTTATGGTGTCCCCTTATAAGTTTTTTTTGTCCTTACTTACATATATAATTTCATATTAAGATTATTTACAATTATATCCTTTCCTAATTTCAAGATTAGGTCATGATGTGTGTTGTTGTCTCCCTAAAATTCGAGTAACAAACTAAATAAGCATTAATAAAGTAATTTGACATAATGAGAAAAATGGTTACTCGGTAAAAATACGGCAAACTTGACATGAACAATCCAACTTTTTGCTCGTCTTCTCAAAATGATTCCAAATGTAGATTATTCCAAAATAATCCCAACTTTTGTTGGGACCTTCTCAAAATAAGCCAAACTATCTATTTTCTTGCCTATACTAATTCATTTTAGGTCCATAATATGTTGAACATTAATAATTTAGATTGTTTTGGGAAGTTTCCCCCCTAAAGTTGGGATTGTTCTGGAATAATTTAAAGTTGGGATCATTTCGAGAAGAGAGGAAAAAGTTTGGATTATGCATGTCAATTTTCAAAAAGTTTGGATTATATTTAATTTGAACATAAGACTAATACATCTAAAGTTTATCACAATTTCTACACACTTTATTTATTACATTAGTTTCTACTATATTGATTAAAAATAATGCTAAAAAAAATATATTTAGATTATATTTAGTAATAGACCCAAGAAATTGACGCAGGCATCACGTTCATAGGAAACTACCTAAAGAGAGGGTTTCTTAAGCTCCCATTTAAAGAATAGTCTAAAATTCTCTTGTTAATGTTGGAGGAATGTTTTGAGTACATTGAAAAAGCTAATTTATGAAAATTAAATGATTGGCTAGATATAGAGCAGTAATAATTAAGGATTTTTTTGGTAGAAAGACAACTTTCAATACAAGTTTTAACAAAAAAAATAGTATCATATGCGAAAGTTAAGAGGGGAATATTAACTCTAGAGTGGCCAAGAGTAACCCATACCAATCTAGAGCCTATAGTATAGCCTGAAACAGTTGACGATCTAAAATCCCAATTTTTAAAAGTAGCAAAAATAAAATTTCATTCTAATCTATCATAGGCTTTTTCCATATCAAGTTTTATAGCTAACCAACCTTCTATGCCTTTTTCACTTTTAAAAGAATGGAATACTTCATGTACCAAAAAAAAATTATTTTGGATCAATTTTTCAAGAACAAAAACTCCTTGTAACTGGCGAATAATTCTTCCCAAGACTATTATGTTTGTTAGCAATGGTTTTAGAGATAATCTTATATATAGTTAAGCAAAGACTAATGGGTCGAATGTGATTTAGATTAGTGGGATTATCTCTAATTTTGGGAATTAGAGTGATGAATGTATGATTTTTTTAAAAATATTTTTTTTGAATGAAAAAAGGCTTTCACAATCCTGTACACCTAATTTCCAGTAGGGGACCAATAATTTTGATAGAAGAAAGGTGTGAAACTATCAAATCCGGGGGGTTTATCAGGTGCTAAATCAAAAAGTGCTATTTTAACTTCATCCATAGAAATTTTTTGCACATGATCTTGCATTATTATTTGGAAAAATTCACAAGAGAGAGCTCAACTATCACCCATTTTCTTTTATAAGTCCCAACTATGAATTATTCCGTACAGGTCCCAAGTTTACTATCTTATGATTTTCATAGGTCATTAGTTACTTATAACTGGTTTAGAAAGTAAGATTTTTAAATGTTTACCATCTTCGAACGCTTTAAGGAAGTGACAAAGACCTGTAAGAGGGGGCCATCAGCTCAGAGACTTCTCTTCCTAGCTGCACAAAAGTGATTCAAAGCGCAGGACCCTAAAGTCACGTTGAACCACGTTGTGCAGCTATCTCTTCAGGTAAACCCCTACCTGTTGATTAGTTCTTAATGTATGCCAAAATATGAACTTATTTTAATACTTGTGTCTTTAATTTGTTTTAGGCTGTCCAGACTTGTCTCACTGTCAAGACCAGCTTGAAAAATATAGCCTCCCTTTGTGCTAAGGTAGATCGAGTTCAGCAGAAAACCAAGAGCCTACAGGGGGAGATAGAGAAAGAAAAGAAGGCGAGGTAGGAGGCTGAGGAGAAGCTAAATGCAGAGGTGTGGCTCATCGAGAAGGAGAGGCTAGATAAGGATCAGATAATGGCGGCAGCTGAGAAGGAAGTTGAAGCTGCCAAGGAGGAGATTAAGCAACTTAAGGAAGAGCTGGCTGCAGCCGAAGAGACTATCAAAGATGCTTAAAGGAGGGTTTTAGATGTCCAAGCTGAGGCGAATGTTATTGAGACTGCTACGCTGGCGTACCCGATCGCTTTAAGAATCTATAGGATAAAGGTATCAACGCCTACATCGACAGGTACCTCTAACTTGACTCCATGGCGTCTTCAGAAGCTTTAGCTACTGGGGAAAAACCAGTTGAGGCTGAAACTTCCATTGCAGAATCTCCAAATGGGGATGTTGCTGCTCAACCAGAAGGTGCATTGCTTGGGGATGGTGGCAAGGTTGCTGGACATGACACTAGGACAACTTCTTAATTATATTCTTTCAATCATCTCTTTTTGCTTTGAACAATATGATTTTACCGTTGTCTATGGGGGAAACGTGTTTTTAAGAACAATTTTATCTCTTAGCTCTTTGAATCTTTGATATGAATAACAATTCTTTGCGTAGACATTTGCATCTATTAACTTCGTTTGAATTCTTATTTGATGTACTGGAGATCTTTGCATGCTTTTACTGGGCCCATATTACTGGTGTCATGACCCTTAGCTGAGACTAGGTGCTTCTACCTCCTTACATTACCAGCACATGGGATCATACCAAGATTAGCCGTTGGTATGACCAACGACCCTGCGATGCTTAATTCAGTACTACTAACTATGAAAATTTCATACTTACCTGGTGGACCAGCTTGCCATTCTGGAGATGTTAGTTACCATTGTTTAGTATCCTGGCGTTTACAGCTGATAGGCAAGCTAGGGCTTTGCCTAGGTGTTTTAAAAAATGGTATAACATGAGATGTGAAGCGTTCCAGCTTCGAGGTACGGCTTTACCTTCTTTGGTAGCTAGGCGATACGCCCCTTTACCAATCACTTGCTCAATCAAATAAGGACCTTCCCAGCTAATTCCTAGCTTGCCAGCATTTTGTTCTTAAGTATTATGGAACACCTTCCTAAGGACCCAATCTCCTACCTTAAATACCTTGGCTTTCACATTCTTGCTGAAGCTGCGAGCCATAATTAATTGTTGTGCGTCCATTCTTATGTGTGCATTGTCTCTCAACTCTTCGATGGTATCAAGGTCATAGCTGAGTTCATCAGTGTTAGCTTTAGCAGTTACTAAGTCATACCTGGTTGTTGGAACAACAACTTCTACAGGTAGTACAACTTTGCAGCCGTACACGAGGGAGAACAGAGTACTTCCTGTTGCCCCTCTGGGTGTTATCCTATTTGCCTGGAGTACTTTGGCCAGTTCCTCTGTCCACTTACCGTTCTTGGCTTTTAACCTCCTTTTGATGCCATTGATGATTACTTTTTTGCTGGACTCAACTTGTCCTTTTGCTTGTGGATACCTGTGTGTTGAGGTCACCAGGTTGATGTTCCACTCGTGGCAGAATTGTCTTATTTTATCGCTTATAAACTGTGATCCATTATCATCGAAAATCTCACTAGGCACTCCAAACCTGTAAATAATGTTAGTATGTAGGAAATATATAACCTCTTTATCTCTTACCTGCTAGACTCCCCCTACTTCAATTCACTTAGAAAAGTAATCTATTTAAGCTAACATACAAACCTTTTAACCTGGAGCAACAGGCAGTTTCCGTACTCACTTTCACTACCTGGCTTCCGTAGCTGGTATCAGCTAGCTGTAACAACTACATAACATAGTTTAACACTTGTAATTGGGTTAATCTATCGTATTCTTTAGATTAAGTGAAGATAATTAAAAGTTCACATTCTTGAATGAATTATAGGAAATGATTATAAATGATTTCTGTTAGATAAAGTGAAACTCATGAATCAATGTTGATGATGGCATTTTTAAACACGATGTTTTATGTATTAGAAATCGAAGATGGTTAAATGAATCGAATTATTAATCACTTACTTAGTTCCGTTGGAGTAAATCTTATCATAGGTTATATTATGACACCTTGGTGCTATAGAATTTGAGGTGATTTAAGTAATAATAATTGAGGATAATTATTGATTATGGTTCATGTTGTTATAACTTTGAGTAGGTTATATATGACGATTCTTAGAGGCTAAGTTGTGGCGATACTTAAAGAGTAAGAAAAGGAATAACGTATGAGGTAAGCATCATGTCTAGTATTTATACATGCTCGTATATGTTATGTGTAGCCTTTCATGTCCAGCAAATATATATATGTGTATGCTCATTTATGTTATATATGATGTTTTATATGTGTATGCGTGAAAATTTGAGTATAGGATGTCGATTATGTGATATGTCCATGTCTTATGATATTTGTGTGTTATGATGAAGTACGATATGATTCAATGATGTTTATGAACGATGATATTAAGACTTATAATATATTGTTATCATGATTTATGGGTATTGTTCGGAAATATGAATATATACAAGTTTGTAAAAGTGAATGGTTCTGCTGGCTTGACTTATGAACTGAATTGGTAATGGGCAAGTTATAAGTGGAGGAATAGTTTACGATATACAAATTAACATTGACCAAAAGGGTCATATGATAATGGCAATGTTATGTCCAAAACTCATACTTTCCAATGAACTATGATAACACAAATGGTCCTAGTCAGCAGACTATTCAAGGATAACTTTTCCGATAGTATTTTCAAACAATTACCAATATGATATGATGTATGTGTGTGCATGAAAATGTTTACGAACTACAATCATTTTTACGGGCTGAAGTGAACTTACTGAGTTGTTTTCAACTCATTTTAGGTCATTTTATGTGTTTTCTCTTTTCTTGTTTTATGAAATTATTCAGGTATTATGAAGATAGGCAAGGATCGGTTATGTCAAGGATGCTTTGGAAAGCTAAAGTTGAAGTGACTTTATATATATTTGGGATATCTAGAATACTCTATATGAAGGGTGATTATTATTAATTATAAGTTGATTATTTGGGTGTTTAAGAGATCATTTTAGGCTATTATTTTATTAGTGGGTCATAACTCACAAGTTTAAGTTATGCTTCCGCTGATAATTGAGGTTATGTATGTTCGAGGCATTATATTTTTTTTTTCTTCTATTGATTGTATTGAATAAATTGTTGAGTAAAATCCTTATACTTGGTGTATATCAAGGAATAGCCCCAATAATATATTCTAAAGGCTAGATAAAGGGGTCGCCAACTAAAGTTGGCTTAATGCTTTCCCAAATGCAAAAATTTCTCATCTTTTATTTACATCTTCGGATCATTGTCCTATCTCATTGGAAATTACAGAACCCAGTAATCTTAAAGTACCACATTTTAAGTTTGATAAATTATGAAAACTTGTGAGGACTATGATGTCCTAAAAAAAAATTGGTGTCAAAAATGTCAAGGATCTCATATTTATGACTTGACAAGGAAACATAACCTATTGAAGGAAAAAGCTAAATGTTGGGTCACTACTAGGTTTGTTAACACTAGTAGACAATCAGAGAATGTGGAAAAAATTGACTATTATTTAGGCTCGGTTACTTGATAGAGATGATTGCGTGTAATTAATTGTTCAACAAAATATTATGCTAGCAAAACATTGAAAATTACTTGAGTTTAAGACTCTTATTAGAAAGTCAAAGCTAAGGCTAACAATTTAAAGTTAGGGGATGCAAATACCAAGTATTATCATGTTTGTACTTCTATTGGAAGAAATCGTAATCGTATTACTTCAATAAATGATCCTTCTAATAATATTATGGAAAAATTCACAAGAGAGAGCTCAACTATCACCCATTTTCTTTTATAAGTCCCAACTATGAATTATTCCGTACAGGTCCCAAGTTTACTATCTTGTGATTTTCATAGGTCCTGAGTTACTTATAACCGGTTTAGAAAGTAAGATTTTTAAATGTTTACCATCTTCGAACGCTTTCAGAAAGTGACAAAGACCTGTAAGAGGGGGCCAACATTTAAAAATATTACCTTTTAAACCGTTTATAAGTAATTCAGGACTTATAAAAGTCACAATATGGTAAACTTGGGACCTTCAAAGAATAATCCATAGTTGGGACCTATAAAAGAAAATGGGTAATAGTTGGACTCTCTCTTGTGAATTTCTCCTTATTATTTTTCTGAAATTGTGCAGTCTAGCAGGAATAAGTCATTATCATAATCAAAACTACACTCTAACTGGCAAGAAAACTTTTTCCGAAAACATTTGTAATACATTCCTCAATTAGCTTTGGTTGAGTAATAATATTATTAGAAGGATCATTTATTGAAGTAATACGATTACGATTTCTTCCAATAGAAGTACAAACATGATAATACTTGGTATTTGCATCCCCTAACTTTAAATTGTTAGCCTTAGCTTTAACTTTCTAATAAGAGTCTTGAAACTCAAGTAATTTTCAATGCTTTGCTAGCATAATATTTTGTTGAAGAATTAATTACACGCAATCATCTCTATCAAGTAACCGAGCCTAAATAATAGTCAACTTTTTCCACATTCACTCATTGTCTACTAGTGTAAACAAACCTAGTAGTGACCCAACTTTTAGCTTTTTCCTTGTCAAGTCATAAATATGAGATCCTTGACATTTTTGACACCAAGTTTTTTTAGGACATCATAGTCCTCACAAGTTTTCATAATTTATCAAACTTAAATTGTGGTACTTTAAGATTACTATGTTTTGTAATTTCCAATGAGATAGGACAATGATCCGAAGATGTAAATAAAAGATGAGAAATTTTAGCATTTGGGAAAGCATTAAGCCAACTTTAGTTGGCGACCCCTTTATCTAGCCTTTAGAATATATTATTGGGGCTATTCCTTGATATACACCAAGTATAAGGATTTTACTCAACAATTTATTCAATACAATCAATAGAAGAAAAACAATATATAACGCCTCGAAAATACATAACCTCAATTATCAGCGGAAGCATAACTTAAACTTGTGAGTTATGACCCACTAATAAAATAATAATCTCAATTATCGGGTACGCCAGCGTAGCAGTCTCAATAACATTCTCCTCAGCTTGGACATCTAAAACCCTCTCTTAAGCATCTTTGATAGTCTCTTCGGCTGCAGCCAGCTCTTCCTTAAGTTGCTTAATCTCCTCCTTGGCTGCTTCAACTTCCTTCTCAGCTGCCGCCATTATCTGATCTTTATCTAGCCTCTCCTTCTCGATGAGCCACACCTCTGCACTTAGCTTCTCTTCAGCCTCCTACCTCGTCTTCTTTTCTTTCTCTATATCCCCCTGTATGCTCTTGGTTTTCTGCTGAACTCGATCTACCTTAGCACAAAGGGAGGCTATATTTCTCAAGCTGGTCTTAACAGCGAGACAAGTCTGGACAGCCTAAAACAAATTAAAAACACAAGTATTAAAAGAAGTTCATATTTTGGCATACATTAAGAACTAATCAACAGGTAGGGGTTTACCTAAAGAGATAGCTGCACAACGTGGTTCAACGTGACTTTAGGGTCCTGCCCTTTGAGTCACTTTTGTGCAGCTGGGAAGAGAAGTCTCTGAGCTGATGGCCAGATACAATCTTCCAAGTCTTCCTCAGCAAGGAAATCCGCAGGGAGGCTGATAGAGAACTCATCCTTGTCAACCTTAGAAGTTTCAGCTGGGATAGTAATCACTTTAGGATTATTTGAAGAACGGAGATGCTTGCGCGACGGTTTTCAGAATGGGACTGGCCAGAAGATGCAGCTGACCTCTTTTTCCCCCGAAACCTGTCCATGACATCCTCGTCAGAATGATTGGTAGTTCTGATTTGAGTTGCAATAAAGATACATATCAGATCAAGTATAAAAGATAAAGCGAAGGAGCAAGCTAGCAGAGATTAGCTACCTGAAGACACTGAGCCAGTAAAGTAATTGCAAGAAGCCTTAGACTCCAAAGGAGTGATTTTAGCAAGAGTATAATAGGTACGGTCTAGGAGAGACAGCTTGAAAAGCTTAGGTAACCTGGCTGATTGTCCCGAAATTTGAGAGATAATTGCGCTAAGTCTTGCAATGGTGACAAGGTAAGAACATAGTTAATTCATTTAAAGGAACTTAAAAGAAATTGAATAATAAATATACCTTTACAAGACCATCCCCCCATGACAGAACTCCCAGCTTCACCTAAGGGGTCCTTTACTACGAAGAAGTATCTAGTCTTCCACGCAGAGTCAAAGGCGACAGTTCTATCTATCAAAGGAGGATAAGGTGCCTTAGCTCTAAGGGTAACTTTTCCTAAAGAAAATTTCCTAACACTATAGGCTGTCAAAAACTCATTCAACGAAAATGGAGGCTCCCAGGTGCGAGTTATGCTTTCAATAACTAGACTTACCTATACATCAATGAAAACATATGGCTAAATACAAAAAACAAAGTACATGGAACATGAAAAGCATAAATCGGCCCGAAATGACCTTTACTTACCCAAAATGGGTTTCTAAGTATATAAATGGCTTTTAGTTGCATATAATGGTTGTATATGTTGTTATTAGAGCTAAATATGTCCTAATGTGTTGCTAAATGCGTGAACTAAGTACATGGAGCATGAAAAACAAAAAGCGGCCCGATTTGGCTTTCATTTACGCAAAATGGGTTTCTAAGCATGTGAAGTGAGTTTTCTTGACTCTAATGGTTAAATATGTTCTATTGATGTTTGTTATGTCCTAATATTTGCTTAAGCTGGAAAGTGCAGGTAGGTCTCCGTCATTACTATCTGGGGATCAGCTAAAGAGAGCCAGGTAGCAGCAATAGCAAGTAATCGCAAGATCTGGAAAATAATTCAAAAAGAGTGCATAAGTAACTAATCAAGACTTGGTCAAAAGACGTTGTTTCAGCAGTCATGCCTAAAAAGTATGCGAGATCCGTGGTTGAGCAGAAGATGGAGTTGTTCCCTGATTCAAGGAAATAGTGGCAAGATAGTAGGAGTTAGTTGCTAACGCCTAATTGTAAACAACGTTAAATAAAATGCACTTGTATAAATAGAAAAGAGGATCTGAGTAGTAGATAAGTTCGAGAGATCATTTACATTCGAATATCTTCTTTGCTCTTTACAATATTAAAAAGTGTATCTAGCACAAGCTATAAGCTGTAAGTTGTACTTCTCAGATATAGTGGATTGGTGGACTCAATTCCACCCGCGGTTTTTTACCCTTCTTCCTTGGGTTTTCCGCGTCACCATCTCTTGGTGTCTTCTCTCTTTTCGCACTTGTTTATTTTTGTAGCTAGCTTTCCTTTTCATTCTTTGCTGCATCTTTGTTAGCTATAATCCTCAGCTAAGTTTTGCCTGAGCAGAATTTTGCATAAACAGTTTGACGCCCACCGTTGGGCTCTACAGCTAAATTCCTATAAAAATCCCAAAAAGAAAACACACTCATTTCATTCTAGAAAAAATGGCTGATGATACTGCCGAAATGATGAAGGCTGCTTTGCTGAAAGCTCAGGAAAATCTTCGTCGCACTCAATAGACTATTGATAGTCTCAGGAAGGAGCTGGAGTCCGTCAAAAGTAGCAAAACTCCCAAGCCCCGTGGCCAGGGATTGACCCCCCGTAATCTCAATCACGATGACTCCAGCACCAGCGAAGACGAAGATGAGAGGAAGCAGATACTGCTGCTAAAAAGATGGCGCTCCTGGAGTCTCAAAATAGGAAGATACTCTGCATGCTGGCGAAGTTGCCTGGAGCACCAACCCCTGTAGCTGAGGAATCTCCTAATGGCTACGCGCAGTCCCCCTTCGGTGACGAAATAGCAAGGGCCAGGATCCCTAAGAAGATCAATGTGTCCCAGCCTCACAAGCTGTATGATGGAGCTACAAACCCCTATGATCATGTGGCGCAGTACAAGCAAAAGATGTGGACCTTATCCATTCCTGAGCACCTCCTAAAAGCCACCATGTGCAAATCATTTGGAGCCACCTTATCAGGACCAGCTCTACAATGGCTAATCAGCCTAAAACCAGGTAGTATCCCAAACTTCGCTGCTCTAATTAACAAGTTCTATCTGCAATTTGCCAGTAGCAGGGTCCTGTAGAAGCATACAGGCGACCTGTACCGGATTACTCAGAAGACGAATGAAGCTGTGAGGCGGTACCTGGACCAGTTCAACAAGGAGATGATCTCAGTCAAAAGCCTCGAGATTCCTATTGCCATCGAAGCATTCAGAAGGGGCCAAACGTATAAATCCAGGTTATATTATGAATTGACCAGGTACCCCTGCAACACGTTCGAGGAGGATAGGGCCCGAGCTATGGCTGAAATCCACGTCGAGCAAGACGAGGTGTCTAGGGGGGTGAGTCCATCTATGATCGAAAAGCCCAAAGCCAAAAGAAGAATGACTGGTGTCACCAGCCCTATCAAAAGCGTGAAACCAACAGCGTAGCCAGCAAGGCTGCAGGTAAATCTAATGATAGTGAATACCGTCTATTGCTTCCTATTGCTTTATCGTGGATGCAGAGGCGTAGTGAACGCGCTTGAAAAGCTGGCGACAATGGCCAGGCCGCCACGCAAGAGCGACATGCCAAATAGCGAGAAAGACACCACCAAGTGGTGCAGCAACCATGGCCATCATACGGAGGACTGTAACGCCCTCAAGAAAGAAGTGGCCTGACTGCTTAAGAAATGCTATCTAGAGCATCTCATGGGGAAAAAGTTCAGCAAGAGGATAAATCCGGTCCCAGCCATCAGCAACCTCGTCCCCCACCTAAGCCTACGCATGATAAGCACTAGTGGAAAAATGCTCTTTTGCTACATTACAAATGCTTTGGTTTTTATAAAAACGGAGCATTTGAAATTACAAAACTGAGAAATAAAAGAAAAAAGAACGCCAAATTTAGCATTTTAGTTAAATGCTCCGTTCAAACGGAGCATTTGAGTCATTTAACCTGTTCAAGTTATATCCTCTCCCCTTATTCTCTCCTCGTTACTTTAAAAAAAAAACCCCTTAACGCCTCATTTTTTCAGCCTCTCAAATCCCTAATTTCTCACTTCCCTTCTCTCCAACGCCTCCCTCACATTCACTATCCTCAATTCGACTCTCAATCATAACTCTCTCGCAACTTCCTTCGCGCACTAAAAACCCTAGAATTCCGATAATCAGCGACGCCAAGGGTGATGATAACGACGTTGATGATGAAGAAGATAATTATTGAACGTCGTGGAAAGAAGTTGCTCATATTGTGTATAAGGTTGTCGGGTCATTTTTTTTCCTGGTGATTGGATTTTTAAGCCATATGAGTCCGCTTATGCAATTGTCAAGTTTTTTCGCTATTTTTTATTTGTTATTTCGCTGATTACTTCACTTTTCTTGTTGATTTTGTTGTTCTTGTTGTTGATTTGGTTTGGCTTTTCTTGTTGGTTCAGATATTAAGGGACAAAAATCAAAGGTTGATACTAATTGAGATTTCCATTATTTATGCAACTGAATTAAAGGTTTGTGTTTCTATTTCCTATTTCAATTTTCGGTTTCTAGGGTTTCATTTCGTATATACCATTTTCTCTCTAAGTTTGTGATATTCTTTCTATTTCAAAATGTGATTTTCTTGCTATCATATTTTTTGATTTGAAAGCATTGTTAAATTGTTTATAGTTCAGAGTCATAGAATTTGCTCTGCTTTTTTATTCTGTTATTTCTTTTTTTAAAATTCATAGTTGATAGTCACTTAAGTGTGGTGAAGCTAAAATGATATGCCATGTTTTCTTAAAGTTACGTGACCCGTGTAGTTGCCGGCTTATAGAGTTATACTCATGTTATCAGATTTTCAATGCTTGTTATTTTGTGAAGGTTCAAGGTAGAGTTCGGTCATATGTCAAGTTTGTAGCGGAGCAGCTGGGTTTAGATGGTTCTTATGTTTCACGTACTTACATAGAACGAATCAAGCTGGAGAAGCTTGTAAACGATGTCTTGGTATTCGTTCTTATATAACTCTTCTGTTGTTTTTGGCTATGATGTGTTTCTCTCCAGTCTTCAGTTACCATATCTTATTATCTGCAGGCTTTGCCAGATGATTTGAAGAGTAAGCTCGATCAGCATAGATGATGAAATAGTTTCTAGTCCTACAGAAGCACTTTCTCAAGCTTCAGCAGATTCGAGAGTCAAATATCTTTACGATTCTACTACTGCATCCCATGTTAAGATAAGGTGTTATCACTTCTACCTTTTCTTTTTTCCATTTTTTTGGGGCTTGAATAAAACATCTCCTGTCATAATTTGACAGCATTGTTGCTGTACTTTAGGTTTTTTTTTTGGTATTTAAAGGATTTTCTCTGATTCAAAAACTTTCTCTCTCACCTCGATTCACCATTCTGGTATTAGATTCCCTCATGATATTTGTGATTAGGGTTTCAAAACTTTTTGTTTTCTCTCATGTTTCTCAAATTCATCGCTGATTGTGACTCACAGTCGAATTTTACAAGGAGAATTGTTGTGGTCTGTGCTTTGTTTGTTTTGTCTAAGGTTTAGCAATTTCATCAGTTTTTATTGCGAGATTTCATTCGGCTTTATTCGTAGTTCTATGAATAATCAAGATGGATTTTAATGGAGATTTGTCATCTCTTGATGCTGATCTCTTGAAGTTGCACGAGGTTTCACCTTTGGCTCTCAAACCTAATCCTTACCTGGCGCAAGAGTAATTTGAACAGTGGCTCTCGCTTCCTGTAACCAATTGCCTCGTAAGTCCTTTCATTTTTTTTATGGAAGTTTTTTCTTATAGGTTATCTTTGTTGTGTGAGATTATGATGTGTTGATAGTCGCACTGAAAATCGCGATTGGTACTTAGATCTTTCTCTTTTCTTCTTTTGCTTTTCTTTTTCGATCTGGGGTTCTGCTATATTGTTCAATTATTTGACTGTGTAATTTCTTGAATTTGGGAATGATTCTGGTTATGAATATGGGCAAAGTAGCTTACAGCCTTGAAATGATTTTTTTAGTAATAACAAGATTGGATTGGCACGAGAAAGAGCTTTAATGATAGTTTGAACTAGGTCTTCTTATATGGAAATTTCACTCCATTTTAGGTTGGCACTCCAAGCTTTAATTTGTGTTTGCAAGTATTGGAACCTCACATTGTATAGCATATTTTAAATAAATGAGATGGCAGTCTTCATCGTTAAACAATGGACAAGAATTCTTATTATTAGAAGTATCTAAATTGCATTAGACATTTATGCACCTAGTGATAAAATTAATGTGTAGCTTATAAGCTTCTAAATGCATTTTAGGGAAATAGTTTTGTCTTGGATATGGTAAAAGTTGTGTGAACTAAACATGAATATACGTCTTAGGTGAGACGAACTTACACTAACTTATTATAAAACCGATAAAAATTGTCTGTAGGAATACTACATATGCCACTAACAAGCTAACAATTTCTTTGGTACTAATACATTCTCTTTTGGGAAGGTGTTTCAGCCTTATTTGATTCATGTTTGGTTGCTTTGAGAGAAAGTAGAAGATCAATTTGGGGATCCATTAAAAATTACTGAAAGAATCTGTCAAGAAAAAAATGCCTTTTAAAATTGTAGAATAGCCTAGCAGCAAGAAGGTGGTGCAATCTGATAGTGATGAATTTAACTTGAAAAACAACACTTCATGCAAATAGTTGGTTATCATTAAGTGTTTAACTTGTTTACTTTTATTTATCAAACCATTGCTAATGAAGGATTAGTAGCTTGTGAAAGATCAGTTTTTAGTACTTAAAAAGACTAGATCGATGTCAATATAATTAGAAAATTAGATGATTGGGCTAGAATTTGTTGATGATGTATAATTTTTTGAGAAAGATACATAAATCTAGAATCCTGTTTATGAAAAATTGATGATGTAGTGTTTTGAGTAAAAGTATTTTAAAGCACACAGCATATCTGATGCTACTCTTAGTGTACTCACTTGTATGATTGTTTGGTTTGTGATAGTGTTATACTAGTCTAATTGTTCTATTCATTGACTAGTTAGACTATGATGAATGTTAAAGCTCAATTTTTATTTACTTCTCTGATTTAAGGTCACAATGATCGAACTAAAACCTTCATTTTTGTCTCTTCAAACCCACAAATCTTCCCCTCTATGACGTGGTGTTTTTGGTGCTCGTCAAGCTGCAGTGAATGCTGCTGCTCCTTTGATACAGTTGCCGAAGTTCTTCCTACTCTAGTGCAGCGACAGTTCTTTCTGCTCTAGTGCAGCAGCAGTTCTTCCTTGGAGATTGTTCTCCTTCAACTCGCATTGCTTTTCTGTGTTTGTTATGGTAACTTCTGCACCTCTTCTCTTGCTGCTTTTTCCAGTAGCACAGGGAGGCATAATACTAACATCTATGATGCATGAGTGATGATGAAAGCACCGTTGTATGATTAATATATCTGAATTTCTAAAGGTTGTGTTATAGTAGTGTGAGTCACCATCATTGCATTTGTAATGGCCTTAAAGTCTATTAATAACACACTTGTGGGAAACAACCTAACTCAAAGTATGAATCTGAATTCATCATTTTTATTGTTATCGCTAAGCCTCTCACTATTGTTTCCGCCTTCATGAAGAATGTTTGTTATTAATGTTAACTTGTATATGGTCGTGGAACTTAAAAAAGTATATATAGGGTGGTTTATGACTAAATAAAAAAAGAAGACAATAAGTTTCTTCATAAAGGACTATGTGAAGGCATTTTAATACTATGTATTTTAATACAAGTTCAAAGGACTATGTGAAGGCGAAGCTCTTAGTTTTTCCTAAACACATTGCTGATGTCGAATATGTGGATTTCTTTTGTCTCCATCAGGACCAAAAGGCTCATGAAGCTATATTGAAAGTGCTCAATCTTTATGGGTTTGTCCTATACCCTTATTTCTCATCTGCTTATATTTTGTTTTATTTGTGCAAACTCCAACTGACTACAATTTGCCTTGATGCAGGGTCGCAAAGGAGCCCGTGCTAGATGAATGGACAAGGAGAGCTCAACTTTGTGCCATGTTGTATGAGCTTGTAGGTTCCAATTGACTTGTTGCTTTCTTCTCAGCTATCTCTGATTGTCCACTATGATAAGAGCATCTATCTTTGGATTCTATTTATTTGATTTTTGAACTTATAAGTTTGGTTAGTTTGTACGTGATGCAATTTAGATGTTTGTCTTTTAAGAAGGGAGTTTGACCATTTGAAGCATGATAGTGAATCAGCAGGTTGGGTCACTAATGGTTTGATGGCTAAGCCTTTGCCTCACAATATTTTTAACAACACAAATTTCTGATGCACATAGTAGCTACTGTTAACGTAAGATCTGTATAAATGTTATATATGTAAAGCTTGAAGACCTGTTACTTATGCTACTGGCCAGCAGGGGTAGCAGGTCTGAATTTTTTTTAATAAGAAAATCTCAAATGCTCCGATTGTTGAGGAAAAACCGGATAACAAATGCTCAGGTTTTTCCTTAAAAACTAAGGCATTTAAAACAAAATGCTCTGGTTGTAAACCAGAGCATTTGTAAAATGCTCAAATGCTCGTATGACGTCTGCTACGCGTTAAATACGGAGCATTTGGGGCCTAAACAACCGGAGCATTTGAGGTTTTTTCTACTAGTGAAGGTAATCAATTCTATATCTGGTGGATCAGAAATATGTGGACTAACCTATACTGCAGCTAAAAGATTCACCCGAGAAGGCTCCAAAGTTGTGCCAAAGCAATACAGAAGTGTAGAGGAGAAGAAGCTCAGAAGCATGACCATCAGCTTTGACGAGGAGGGTGGAGATGAAGAAGCTGACCACCATAATGGCCTTGTCGTATCCCTCACCGTCAGCAACTGCCTCATGAAGAGAGTATTAATAGACAACGACAACTCAGCTTATATCATATTCAAAAGTGCCCTTGAAAGCATGGGGCTGCAGGAAGCTGACATCCTCAAGAAAGCAACCGTCTTATTCGGATTCAATGGCGAGCCAACTACAACGCTCGGAGAAATCATGCTACCTACCTATGCAAAAGGAGTCAACTTGCAGACTAAATTCAATGTGGTAGACTGTCCCTCAGCATATAATATCATCATGGGGACACCATGGATTTATAAAATGCGAGCTGTGCCGTCAACCTATCATCAAAGTATCAAATTCCCTACCAAATGGGGAGTGCAAGAAATCAAGTGCGATCACAAGCTGGCAAGAGAGTGTTATAGCATATCCCTCAAAGCAAAGAAAGAGTCCAGGTAGCACTTACAGCAAGGTCCAGCGCCAGCTAAGCCAGCAGAGCAAGATGTAGATGAAGTAGCGCTGGACACAGCAAAGCCAGAGCAGACTGTCCAGATTGGGGCATCCCTACCAACTGAAGAAAAGCAGCGGATCATTGAATTCCTGAGAGAGAATATAAGCTATTTCGCATAGAGTCACGAAGATATAGTAGGCATTGAACCTGACATCATCACTCATAAGCTGAACGTGGACCCCAACTCTAAACATGTCAAGCAAAAAAGGAGGAAGTTCGCACCAGAAAGAAATGTAATAGTCAATGAGGAAGTAGAGAAGCTGCTAAAAGCTGGGAACATCAGAGAAGTCAAGTATCCAGATTGGCTAGCTAATGTGGTTGTCGTCGGCAAGAAAAATGGCAAGTGGCGAGTGTGTATCGATTTCACTTATCTCAACAAGGCGTGTCCAAAATATCCCTTTCCACTGCCACATATTGATGCATTGGTAGACGCTACAGCTGGACATGAGAGATTGACTTTGCTGGACGCATATTCTGGCTATAATCAGATACTCATGGACCCTGCAGATCAAGAAAAGACAGCATTCATGACTGAAATATGCATTTATTGCTATAAGGTGATGCCTTTCGGATTGAAAAACGCAGGTGCAACCTACCAGCGGCTAGTTAACAAAATGTTCGAGATGCAGCTGGGAGATACGATGGAAGTCTATATAGATGACATGCTGGTCAAAACAAAGCAAGCTGAAGATCATGTGGCTCATCTGCAAGATACTTTCGATGTATTAAAAAGGTATGGAATGAAGCTTAACCCTAGCAAATGTTCCTTTGGAGTCCCTGCAGGAAAATTTCTGGGGTACATCGTCATGCAGCGAGGCATAGAAGCTAATCCCAGCCAAGTGCAAGCATTGATCAATATCCAGTCGCCCAGACCTTAAAGGATGTCCAGAAGCTAACTGGGAGAGTAGATGCGCTCAATAGGTTCATATCTAGATCCGCCGATAAATGCCATCTATTCTACAACGTGTTGAAAAAGAACAAGGGATTCAACTGGACGGACGAGCATGAAGCTGCGCTGGAAGATCTAAAAGCTTACCTGGCCCAACCTTCTTTGCTATCAAAGCCAGCTGTAGGCGAGACGCTCAAGTTCTATATAGCTGTCAGCAGCAAAGCGGTAAGTGCGGTGCTATCTAGGGAAACCGAAAGCCAACAGCTACGTAAGTAAATCTATGATGGACGCTGAAACCAGGTACACATCACTAGAAAAATTAGTGCTAGCTTTATACATGACATCACGTAAGCTAAGGCATTACTTTGAATCTCATCCTATTCATGTCATGACTAACTATCGTATTAAAGCAGTACTAAGGAAATCAGAGTGCTCAGGGACAGCTATAAAATCCCAAGCTTTAGTTGACTTTATGGCAGACTTCAGTCCTCACCCGGCGGCTGCAGCTGAAGAGGAAGTGTGTCACATTAATCAAGTACGTAAGTCCCGAACCTGGCAGCTGTATGTAGATGGATCCTCGAATTTCAGAGGAGGTGGCCTAGGTATAGTACTAAAGTCGCCACAAGGGGACATGATAGTACGAGCTATCTGTTGTGATTTTAAAGTTACTAACAATGAGGCTGAGTATGAATATCTTATTGCAGGGATGATATTAGCATATGATTTAAGAGCTAACAACCTGCATGTGTTTAGTGATTCGCTACTAATAGTAAGCCAGGTAAAACGAGAATACGCAGCCAAAGATTCGAAGATGGCGTCATACCTGGACCTGGTCAAAGAAAAAGCCAACCTGTTCGAGGAGTTCAAGATAAAGAAAATCCCAAGGGATTAAAACACCAAAGCCGATGCCCTAGCCAACCTGGGGTCAGCGCTCAGAAAATGCGATTTCAAGTCAATACCAATAACTCATTTAGCTGAGCCAGCTATCAGCAAACAGGTAAACGTTGTGCTACAGGATGGTAGCTGCGAGGCAAATACCAGTTGGATCCAGCCAATACTCGAGTACCTGGAAAAGGGCGTCCTACCAGAAGATAAGCTGGAGGCCCGAAAACTACGAATGAAAGCTACCATGTACCATGCCATCTCAGGTACCCTATTCAAACGAGCCTGCGCCAGCCATGACTTGCTGCAAAGATGCTTAGAGAAAGTTCAGTGGGAGTCCACGCTCAAAGAATTTCATGAAGGAGAGTGCGGATCCCACGCAGCAGGAAGAAGCTTGTCAAATAAATTCCTAGCTTTTGGATACTATTGGCCAACAATGCGCCAGGATGCAAAGAGGTAGGTGCAGAAATGTGAAAGCTGCCAAAAGCATGCAGGTATGTCCCACCAACCAGCTTAGGTATTACATCCCACCTTGACACCATAGCCTTTCATGAGGTGGGGCATGGACATTGTGGGAAAACTACCAGTGGCCCCAGGGCAAACAATCTTCATGCTAGCACTCACGGACAACTTCTCCAAATGGATCGAAGCTGGGGCATTCCAGCACGTAAGGGATAAAGAAGTGATATCTTTTTTGCACACTAACATTATTTGCAGGTTCGGAGTACCTAGCGAGATCATTTATGACAATGGGTCACAATTCATAAGTGATAAAACGAGGCAGTTTTGCCATGAATGGAACATCAACCTGGTGACCACAACGCCCAGGTACCCGCAAGCTAATGGACAAGCTGAGTCCAGCAATAAGGTAATTATCAACGGTATCAAGTGACGTTTAAAAGCTAAAAAAGGGAAATGGGCAAAAGAGCTGCCTAGAGTACTCTGGGCAAATAGAACAACACCAAGAGGCACTACAGGCAGAACTCCCTTCTTACTCGTGTATGGATGCGAGGCAGTGTTACCTGCAGAAGTGGCTATTCCTACATCTAGGTATAGTTTGTTGACTCCAGAAGCCAACGATGAAGAACTCAGCTATGACCTTGACACCATCGAAGAACTAAGGGATAATGCGTTAGTAAGGATGGCTGCACAACAGCAGGTAGTAGCTCGCAGCTTCAACAAAAATGTAAAGGCCAAAGTGTTCAAACTAGGAGATTGGGTTCTGAGGAAAATACTCAAGAGATGAATGCAGGTAAGCTAGGGATCAGCTGGGAAGGCCCTTACCTGATTGTTCAAGTAGTTGGAAAGGTGCGTATCGTCTAGTCACTAAGGATGGAAAAGCGGTACCTAGAAGCTGGAACACTTTTCACCTTAAGTTGTATCATTTCTAACCTGGGGCAGAAACCATGTAATCAACCGGCCACAAACGCCAGATTCCTAAGGAAGGTAACCATTGTTCTCAAGCAGAACATTGGTCCGCCAGGTAAACAAAGTTTTTCTACCTTTGTAACAGAATGAATATTCTTTCGCTAAAAAACAATAGTGACCTAAGCATATTAGGACCATTGGTTATGCCAATGGCCCACCTTGGTTTTATCCATGTGCAGGCAAATGCAAGAGGTCGTAGCACCTAGTCAAACAGCTAAAAGTTGAAGCACCAGAGCTTAGCTGTACGGTCGTAGCACCAAGGAAACGAGCCCAACCAAAGCAAAACTCAAGTACATCAGGTAAAAAAATCATCCAAAGCTGACGAGTATAAAGCATGCATGCAAAAGAAATATTTATTAAACACTAAGCAAAAGTCACAAGTTCAAAAGACCCAAAGTAAATATGTTCATACAAAAACACTTTACCCCCTTAGGCAACGGTAAAAAGAGTTCTAAGTTAAATCATTAAGAAGCTGAGGAATTAAGAAGCTGTGTTGGCATCATCACCAGTGACCTTATCCTTGTCACTTGGTGTGCCATCTTCTAGCTGACCAGCTGTGTTTGGAGACTTCGCAGTAGAAAGCTCAAAATCATTCGGTTTTCCACCAGTAGGTAGAGCCTCCAAAGCCGCCATATAATCCAGCTTCAGGTATCTATCACCGTAAGCATTGATACCTTTGTCATCCAGCTTCTGAAAAAGTATCACTTATGCCAGCTTGGCGATTTCTATAATCTTGGCTTCAGCTTGGACGTCCAAAACTCTTTCGTCAGCATCCTTGGCAGCTACAATCAACTCCCCTTTGAGACGTTCAATCTCCTTCTCAGATGTGGCTATTTTTTTGGTCCTTCTCCAACCTCTCTTTCTCAATCAGCTTCACCTCAGCAGCCAGCTTACTTTCAGTATCCAACTTGGCCTTCTTCTCCTTCTCAAGGTTCGTCTGAAAGCTCAGATTGTCCTTTTGAAGGCAATCCACCTTGGCATTAAGAGAGGCCACATTTCGTAGGATGTCTCTAACAGCTAGGTAGTTCTGAGGAACATGGCATAAAAGGAACAGAGTATGAATACATATGCATTAAAAGGGGACATGTAAGGTAATCTATAGGATATTGCTTACCTGCAATGATAGAAGCGCAACGTGATTCAAAGTCACTTTTGGATCCTGTCCCTTGAGCCTCTTTTATGCGGCTGGGAAGAGAAGCTTTTCAGCTCAGGGCCGGATGCCACCCTCTAAACCCTCCTCAGCCAGAAAGTAGGCATGTAAGCTTACAATGAATTCGTCCTTGTCTTCTTTGGAAGACCTAGCTGGGATATCAATAATGGTTGGAGCAGTAGAGGAGCGTAGCTGCTTGCGAGGCGGCATTTCAGCTTGTGAGTGGCCGAAGGAGGCTGCTGATCTCTTTCTGTTTTTAAGCCTATCCATGGCATCCTCATCATAAAAGGTACTAGATTTAGCTTGAGCTGCATGCAATAGCTAGTTTAGCCACGAAACCATAGTAATATTCCAGAGTGAAAAGCAGAGTCATAACATGTAGTTACCATAAGACATTAAGTTTGTGCGAGAAGAGAGTTTGGAGTCAAGTGGAGTAATCTCGGCAGGGGCAAAGTAAGTGCGATCTTCAAGAGGTAATTTGAACATATCAGCTAGCCTCTCAGCTTGTTCTGGGATTTGGGAAATTATAGCGCCATGTCCTACAGAGAAAGCAAGGTAAGAACCTAGTTAATTCATTTTTAGGAATAAAGGAGTGATTGAATGAACATATACCTTTGTTAAACCAACCCCCAACAAGAGAGTTACCAGCTTCGCCCAGCGAGTCTTTTACTACAAAAAAAGTATCTAGTTTTCCATATAGAGTCAGAGGCGATTGTGCCATCTACCAGTGGGGGGTGGGGTGCTTTAGCCCTAAGGGTTATTTTTCCTATTGCTGATTTTTCTTACACTACAAGCTGTTAAAAATTTTTTAAAAGAGAATGAAGGATCCCATGTACTGGTAAGGGGTTCTAGAACTAGGCAGATCTTCTAGAAACTGGCATCAGTTGGCCAGGCGAGAGGTGAAGAACCTCCTTGAAAGGTCTAGTGAGTGGGGAGAAATCATAGTTGTAGCCTAAGAGAAAAGGGTGTTCATAATAGCATTATAATCTTCCGGGCAAGTTTCGGGCCTGCATGTAGAAGAAGGAATTAAGATTTGGGTTCCATCAGGGAAATTCCCCAGCCTCTTAAGCCTCTCAATGTATCGAGCAATGATGGAGGAAGGAACATCCTCTATTGCTGTGCCCAGCAGAAGAGAAATCGCAGAAGTATTTCGGAAAACGAAAGAAAAAGAAGATGAAATTTACTTGTGGAAGGGAGTAGGCAAGGAAGCAAGAAGAAAGTGCAGTTTCAGGAAGCAATTAAGAGCCCTTAAATACTTGGGGCACAACGGTATAATATTCCAACGGATAAAAAATTTATTATGCTTAAGAGTTTATCTTTTTGTTGCTTATGTCAAATCAGGTAGTAAGTGAGTTTATCTATTTAAGGAGATATCATCCCAAGTCAGAAAAGTTTTTTATCTTTTTAAGGTGAAACGATTTTTTATCTTTTTGAAGTAAAAAGATAGATTTTACAAGTATGAAAATTTTATCTCAGATCTTCTTATGAGCTGATATTGTTTGCTAAAGTATTTCATTTCTTTTTGGTAACTTCTGAATTTAACTAAGTAAAATAACAACAATCCTAACTAGGAAAGGTTGCTTTCTCTCTAGGTTTTCTCTGCGTAACGACTACGCAAGGCGCCATGAGAAGGAAATCTAAAGCTAAACAGAAAGCAATCCAGGAGAAAGATGTTGTAGTAAAAGGGAAGGGTCCATCTGAATCTCAAGTTTTGAAAATGAGGACGGTAGATGAGGTGTTGGGTATTGAGGAACTGGAAATAGAAGGCGATGATAATGAGGGTTTCCTGGGTGAATGCTTATCACCAAAGACTTCATTGCGTAATATCCAGCAACAATCATTGTTGAAGAATAATTTCTCGGATTGGCTTGAGACTATCCAGAAATATGGGGAGAGAATATCTCAAGACAAAACGGTACGTGAAGGTATTGTAGAACCTGTCCCTATCTTGTTTTCGCCTGAAAATGATGATTCACAATTGATTAAGATTGGTTTGGAAGATGTTCAAGATGAAATAGACTATTGGAACTCTGCTTTATATTGTTATGTGGTGGGGGCTAACCCACCTATCCATGTATTAGAAGGTTTCTTCAGAAGAATCTGGCGTAGTTATGGTGTTGAGAAGGTGGCGTTAGTTAAAGAAGGGATATTCATGGTGAGGTTTAGCTCTATGGAGAAACGTGACCTCGTACTGTCAGGAAACCCACCTTTTTTTGATAGAAAACCCTTGATTATGAAAAAATGGACAGCTGAGGTGGATATATGTAAGGAGGATGTGAATGTCTTACATATCTGGGTTCAATTGATGCTAGATTTTAAGTACTGGGGAAGCTCATGTTTGGGGAAAATCATTCAACCTTTAGGTAAAATGATTAGAGAAGACCAGGCTACCAGTAATAGAGACAGATTACAGTATGCTAGGGTCATGGTGGAGGTTAATACTGGTCAAAGTTTTCCAGATAACCTCAAGTTTATCAATGAGAAGGGAGCTCTGACAGTGGTACCATTACACTATGAGTGGAAACCCTCTGTATGTGAGAAGTGTAAAAAGATGGGCCATGAAACTAGCAAATGTACTAGGCAAGAAGGTAGACAAGAATGGAGAGTCAAGAAGATAAATGTCCCAGATAAGACAGCAAAACCTGATGCAATTCCAACATTCCAGCAGGTCACACACCCTGCTAGGAGAAGGTTAAGTCATCCAGGGGAAACATCTAGGCAGAATACCTTTGCAGCTCTTGATAATGAGGCGATAGAGGATGACAGTAGAATGGACAAAGCTGAAGGGGCAGTTATGATTGGGATGGTTCAATGTCAGTCAAAAGTTGATGAGGAGACAGGAGGTAGCCACCCTCCTGTGGATCATGGATAAGATCCTAGTGTGGAATGTGAGGGGGGTCAACAGCCAACAAAAAAAGAAGGATGTGAAGAAGCTCTTAACTGGGCAAAGAGTTGGTATGGTTGGCCTCCTGAAAACAAAGGTGAAAGCTCATAACATGGGAGAGCTTTACCTTAGCCTGTTTAAGGATTGGTGTTTCACTTCGAATTCTGCCTATCATAAAGGTGGTAGAATTGTTTTGTCATGGAACCCTAAGAGTTTTAGTGTAAGCATTCTAAAATGCTCTGCTCAGCATATTCACTGCTGGATACAACCAGTAAGTGGTGTTGTCTCTTTCTTTTGCACATTTATCTATGCTGACAATGATGCAAATGTGAGAAAAATATTATGGAACGAATTGGAGGAGCTGGCTACTAATATAATAGCTCCTTGGTTGGCAGTGGGTGACTACAATTGTGTGCTATACCCTGATGAACGAATAGGGACAACAGTTAGAGCTCAAGAAACTGAAGATCTACAGAGATGTGTTACAGTGTGTGATTTTCAGGATATGGCTTACACTGGAAGCAGATACACTTGGAACAATAAACAGCTACAACCAAGTAGAGTCTTCTGTAAACTTGATAGAACAATGGTCAATCAAGAATGGATGGCAAGCTTTCCTTTTGCTATGACGCACTTTATGCCTGAAGGTCAATTTGACCACTGCCCTATATCTATTAGGGTATATCCAGAAGTTGAAGTGGGTAAGCATCCTTTTAAATACTTCACAATGTGGAGTCAAGCTCCAAGTTTCAGTGCTATCATTGAAGATTGCTGGAAGATGGATGTCCTTGGCACTCCCATGTTTAAAGTTGTGCAGAAATTAAAAGTTATTAAAACAAGCCCTGAAGAAATTGAATGCTGAGGGATATTCTGACTTGCAATGTAGATATATTGTAGCATATAAGGAAATGATTCAAAGTCAGGAGGACTTGCAGAAGAGTCCTCATAATCCTGAATTGCAGAGGCTAGAGACTCAGAAGGTGGAGACATACATGAATGTACACAAAGACTACACTGCTTTTCTAAATCATAAAGCAAAACTTAGCTGGTGCAAAGATGGAGATGAAAACACTAAGTTATTTCATCAATCCATACAAGCAAGGAGAATTAGAAATACTGTTTATGCAATAGAAGACAAGGAGGGTGTTTGGAAGGATAACATGAAAGAAGTTAATGAAGCTTTCCTGAGTTATTATGAGAACTTGCTGGGTTCATCTATGAGCAAAAGAACAAGAGTAAAGCAGGTTGTGATTGAGAAAGGCAATGTGCTTTCAGAGGAACATATCCAGATTCTGGAGAGAGCTTACTCAGCTCAGGAAGTTGAAGAAGCTTTATTCTCAATCCCAGGCAGTAAAAGTCCTGGCCCAGATGGATTTGGTGGCTAATTTTTTAGAGATGCTTGGCATGTAATTGGTGAAGAGATCACTCAGGCAGTGCTTGATGTTATTCATTCAGGTAAACTTCTTACTGAATTGAATACTACTATGCTCACTCTTATACCCAAAGTGTCATGTCCTAAGTCAGTAAGTGAATTTAGGCCAATAGCATGCTGTAATACATTGTACAAATGTATAACAAAGATGATTTGTAATAGATTGAGTCAAATTCTTCCTGATATAATAGCTGAAAATCAAGGTGCATTTGTCAAGGATAGATTTATTGCTCATAATATTATGGTGTGTCAAGACTTGGTGAGACATTATGGAAGAAGAAATGTTAAGCCAAGTTGTATCATGAAATTGGATTTGAAGAAGGCCTATGATACAGTTGATTGGTGCTTTCTTGAAGATATGTTAAAGGCTTTGAAGTTTCCTGAAAAGTTTACAAGTTTAGTAATGAAGTGTGTGAGTACTCCTAAGTTTTCTATCATGGTTAATGGTTCATTGCATGGTTATTTTGGCTCCAAGAGGGGTTTGAGACAGGGGGATCCCATGTCCCCCTTATTATTTGTGATTTGCATGGATTATCTGACAAGAATATTGAGGACTTTGGATCACCACCCTAGGTTCTCTTATCATCCCAGATGCAAGCATATAAAATTATCTCACATGATCTTTGTTGATGACATAATATTGTGCTGTGATGGCATGTTCCCAGCTGTTTACACTATGCTTCAGGCAGTTAAACTCTTTTCAGAGTCTTCTGGTTTGCAGATTAGTGAGCAAAAGTCAGAGTTTTACACAGCAGGGGTGGACACAGAGGTGATTGAAAGAATCAAGCTAGTGTCTGGCTTTAATCATAGTACTCTACCATTTAAATATCTGGGGGTTCCAGTATGCTCAAAGAAGATTTCAGTAAGTGAGTGTAATGGAATTATTGAGAAGATGAGTTTAAGGATAAAGGTTTGGAGTAGTAGAAACCTTTCCTACACTGCAAGGCTTAATCTTATAAATTCAGTGTTGATTAGCATTCACCAATACTGGGCTCAAATTTTTATAATCCCTAGATATGTTTTGATGGAAATTGAGAAGGTGTGTAGGGCCTTTCTGTGGACTGGGAGCTGTGATAGTACTAGACCTGGTAATATTTCCTGGGACAAAGTATGCTCCCCAAAGCAAGCAGGGGGCTTGGGGATAAGGCAGGTCAGGGTATGGAACAAGGCTGCACTAGCTAAGTATGTATGGGCAATAGTCACAAAGCAGGACAATTTATGGGTGAAATGGGTCCATGGAGTCTATATTAAGGAAGCTGAATGGTGGGATTATGAGCCTCCACAGGATTGCTGCTGGTACTGGAAGCAGGTCTGTAAAGTTAAGGCAGAATTGAAGAGGTATTACAGTGAACTGGAGGTCAAATCCATGCCAAAAATGAGTATTTCAAATACATATCAGAAGTTGATAGGTGTTCAAGAAGTGGTTCATTGGGATAAATTGGTGTGGAATAGATTGGCTATTCCAAAATACAGAATGATATGCTGGCTTGCAATGCATCACAGGTTAAGGACTTTAGACCTTTTGGTCAAGATAGGGCTCATGGAGGAAAATAAATGTTTGTTGTGTGATACTGATGAAGAATCCCATAGTCAGCTGTTTTTTCATTGTCAATATTCACTCTATTGTCTTGAGATGATAAAGAAATGGTTGCATTTATCATCGATGCAAGCCTTATTCCAGAGACAATGGTTCATGCTTCAGAAGAGTAGGAGAACTGGGTTCCAGAAAAGAGTTATAGCTGCTGTCTTTTCTGGTTTGGTTTATAGTATTTGGTGGGCAAGAAATGAAGCTGTGTGGAATCAAGTTGTTTGGAGACCTGAAGTTGTAGTTAGAAGAATGAAACAAGCTGTGCTCCTCAGACTCAAGTTGGTCATGCCTCAGAAAATAAGTACTAGGGAGAAAAAATGGTTTGAGAGAATACAAAGTGAATGAAAATGTTGTATAGATGTCTGCAGCTAATTCTTGAGAGGGCCAATCTAGTTGGGCAGCTCTTTGAATTGTGCTTGCTTTGGTTGTAATATTGTTGTTTGGTGATATATAACTTTCTTACTTAGCAAAAAAAAAAAAAAAAAGAATTTAACTAAGTACGCCTAGGTTGGCATCACAAGTTAGGGGCAATTGTTATGTCCTAATATTTGCCTAAGCTGGAAAGTGCAGGTAGGCGTCCATCATTACTATCTGGGGATCAGCTATAGAGAGCCAGGTAGCAGCAATCGCAAGTAATCGCAAGTTCTGGAAAATAATTCAAAAAGAGTGCATAAGTAACTGACTAAAACATGGTCAAAAGACATTGTTTCAGCAGTCATGCCTAAAAAGTAGGGCGAGATCCGTGGTTGAGCAGAAGATGGAGCTGTTCCTTGATTATAGGAAATGGTGGCAAGATAGTGGGCGTTAGTAACTAATGGCTAATTGTAAACAACGTTAAATAAATGGCACTTGTATATATAGAAAAGAGGATCTGAGTAGTAGATAAGTTCGAGAGATCATTTACATTCGAATATCTTCTTTGCTCTTTACAATATTAAAAAGTGTAGCTAGCACAAGCTATAAGCTGTAAGCTGTACTTCTCAGATATAGTGGATTGGTGGACTCAATTCCACTCGCGGTTTTTTACCCTTCTTCTTGGGGTTTTCCGCGTCACCATCTCTTGGTGTCTTGTCTCTTTTCGCACTTGTTTATTTTTGTAGCTACCTTTCCTTTTCATTCTTAGCTGCATCTTGGTTAGCTGTAGATCCTCAGCTAAGTTTTGCCTGAGCAGAATTTGGCATAAACAATAGTTACATATGTCCTAAAATGTGGCTAAATACAAAAACCAAAGTACATAAAAAATGAAAAGCATAAATCTGCCGGAAATGACCTTTACTTACCCAAAATGGGTTTTAAAGTATATGCATGGCTTTTAGTTGCCTATAATGGTTGTATATGTTGTTATTAGAGCTAAATATGTCCTAACATGTTGCTAAATGCGTGAAACTAAGTACATGGAACATGAAAAGCAAAAAGCGGCCTGATTTGGCTTTCATTTGCGCGAAATGGGTTTTTAAGCATGTGAAGTGAGTTTTCTTGACTCTCTATGTTATATATGTTTTATTTATAATTACCTATATCCTAACATGTGGCTAAATACAAAAAACAAAGTACATGGAACATGAAAAGCAAAAATCGGTCCGAAATTACCTTGACTTACCCAAAATGGGTTTCATTTTCCCAAAATATGTTTCTAAGTATATAAATGGCTTTTAGTTGCCTATAATGGTTGTATATGTTGTTATTAGAGCTAAATATGTCCTAACTGCCAAATGCGTGAAACTAAGTACATGGAGCATGAAAAGCAAAAAGCGACCCGATTTGGCTTTCATTTACGCACAATGGGTTTCTAAGGATGTGAAGTGAGTTTTCTTGACTCTATATGTTATATATGTTTTATTTATAATTACATATGTCCTATCAGGTGGCTGAATACAAAAAAAAAAGTATATGGAACATCAAAAGCTTAAATCTGCCCGAAATGACCTTTATTTACCCAAAATGGGTTTCATATTCCCAAAATGGGTTTCTAAGTATGTGAATTTCTTTTAGCTGCCTATAATGGTTGTATATATTGTTATTAGACCTAAATATGTCCTAACATGTTGCTAAATGCGTAAAACTGAGTACATGGAACATGAAAAGCAAAAAGCGGCCCGATTTGGCTTTCATTTACGCACAATGGGTTTCTAAGCATGTGAAGTGAGTGTTCTTGACTCTATATGTTATATATATTGTATTTATAATTACATATGTCCTATCATGTGGCTAAATAAAAAAAAAAGTACATGGAACATCAAAAGCTTAAATCGGCCCAAAATGACCTTTACTTACCCAAAATGAGTTTCATGTTCCCAAAATGGATTTCTAAGTATATGAATGGCTTTTAGTTGCCTATAATGGTTGTATATTTTGTTATTAGAGCTAACTATGTCCTAACATGTTGCTAAATGCGTGAAACTAAGTATATGGAACATGCTTTGCTAAATGCGTGAAACTAAGTATATGGCACATGCTTTGCTAAATGTTAAAAAGTTAACTTACACAAGTGTCTTCCCATAATGATTTCTTCATTGTCTCGGACAGATATTTCCAGTTCACCAAAATGTTGAGTTTTCGCATACAAAACCCAATATGCTGCTCATACTTTGCACGTCACTCACCACAAGACTGACCCAAATCATCATACTCGAGGGTCATATGGGTCTCAACATTTAAACCCTTATTTGCACCCCGTCCTTTCCGCTTCTTTATTGCAATGCTCCTTGGAGTTTTGGTTGAGACTTGCAATTATTTCCCATATGTGTTGGGTGGCATACTGATCGATGCGACAGCTGGATAATCTTCCCGTGCATTATTTTCAATGGGGGGAGCATTATCGCCTAACTCCTCAAGGAGATGAACCTTGTGCATATCCTCATCTTGTCACCTTTATTATCCTCCTCCTTATCCGCATCATACTCATCCTCATCTAATGACTTATTATATTCATCGTCATTTTCTTCCTCCACAATCACATTATCTAGGACCAAGTTTGAAAATCTTGAAATATTTACAAAAGGATATTAGAAACGCGCAAGATCAAACAAAAACATGAAAGAAATTATAAACGCGAAAGATAAAATAAGAACATGGGGTGCCTCCCTGCCACTGCCCACCCCACCGCCACTGCCCTCACCCACTACCACTTGCCTCACCCACTGCCCCGTCGATGCCACTGCCTCCCACTGCCTGTACTCACTCCCACTCCCCGCACTCACTGCCTCCCCCTCCCTCACACACCATCACTCACCCACCTTACCAACCTGCCACTCCCTGCACTCCTTCCCAGTGCCTACACTCACTGCCTCCCCTCCCTGCGCCCCCACCCCCTCCCACTGCCCTGCCACAGTCCCCCCATTGCACTGCACTCACTTCCTCACTCCACTACACTCACTCCCACTGGCCCACTGCCCCCCACTGCCTGCACTCACTCCCAATCCCTGCACTCACTACCTCCCCCTCCCTCACATACCCTACACTCCCTCCCATTGCCTGCACTCACTGCCTCCCCCTCCCTACACTCCCCACCCCCTCCCACTGCCTTGCCATAATCCCCCCACTACACTGCAGTCATTGCCTCACTCCACTACACTCACTCCCACTGCCCTGCACAGTCCCCCGCACTGCCCTGCACAGCCCCCCCCCCCTCTCACCCCCATGCATAGTCCCCTCATCCCCTTGCACAATCGCCACACCCCCTGCACAACCCCCCCCCCTGCACAGTCCCCACCCCCGCAAAAATCTTTAATTAGGCCATAAACGACATTCATCTACCCAAAATGGTTTCTTCCATCATGTGACCCAACTTTATGTAGCTCTAATGGTGACCTAGATACTAACCAGAACTAGCCATGACATTACATGCAGCTAAAAGCTATAAATTAAAGAATTTGAGCTTAAAAACCCGAAATCGGCCCAAAATGACATCCACTTATCCAAACTGGGTTTCAATACATGTGAAGCTAGTTTAGTTGATTTCAATACATATATAGATACTAATAAGAACTTTATATGACATTACATGTGGTTAAAAGCGATAAATTACAATAATAAACGTCTTATTATGCTCATCCAAGTAGTGGAATCTACTTTACGCATTGACCGGTTATGAAACCAATCAATAAACGTCTTATTATGCAATTGCATCAATGCTCTAGTCCCTTTTCCTGGATTCTGATCACGCAACTCCTCCATATGCTCATCCAAGTAGGGATGGACCTATGCCATATGTTGCAATACAAAAAAGTGTGCATGTATCCGCATTTCAACAGAAGGTACAATCTTTGTGGAGCCAAGTGTACCTTTACCCTCGAGTATTCCCTCATGTCGAGATGTAGGAAGTCCAATAGGATCCCCTGAATAATACTTCCTTCTGCTTGCACTGGATTCCTTACTATATCTTTCAAATAGCCCATATGTCTCTCAAAGGGATAGCACCACCTCAAAGACACTGGACCACGTAGCTTAATCTCTCGAACTAGATGTACAACCAAATGGACCATAATGTCAAAGAAAGCGGGTGAAAAATACATCTCAAACTTGCAAAAAGTCTCTATCACGCGAGCCTAGAGAGCATCAAGCTTCGACGATTGTAACGTTTTACTACATATAGTATTGAAAAAATAGCACAACTCTATTATGGTATGTCTCACGTGTTTCGGCAATATCCCTGGAATTGCAATTGGTAATTAAGAATACTTGCATCATTACATGACAATCATGTGACTTCATACTCGATACCTTCAACTCACCGTCTAAGATAACAAATCACTGCATATTCGATGAGTACCCTGATGGAGCCTTAGTGTTGTACAAAGACTCAAAAAAAGCCATTTCTCAGCTATAGATAAAGTGTAGCAAGCCGGAGGCAAGTAGTTCCTATCATCATCAACCACCTTTTTCTTTCCTTTCCTTCAATTCTTGCAGCAGAAAACCTTCTTGAATTTCCTCTTTTTTTTCTCTTTCCTTATCCTTTGCCAGACACATTCCCTTTTTTCTTTCTTTTCTTAGTGTCCCTCTTTTGAGCCCATAGCTCTGGTCGAATCCCCTCACCTTCCAAGTACAGTTGCACTCCTTTGCGGTCTTTGTCTTATGTGGAATATTCATAAATGTCCCCAGAATTGCGTCACATACATTTTTCTCTATGTGCATGAGGTCGAGACAATGTCTAACCTCTAGATCCGTCCAATATGGAAGTTTTCACATAATAGACTCGTTTTTCAAAAGTCCCTTACCACCATCACCCGCTCCTTTGCCAAATATCATTTCAATACCCTTGACCTGATCAAAAACCTCAATACCAATCAATGGCCTACGAGCAACCCCTTCCTCAACTGTTCCATCGAATGGCTTCTTTTTATTACGATAAGGATGGTCGCATCGAAGCAATCTTCGGGTCCGCATATAAACTTCTTTGTGACAAGTAGAAATGTATTTTGATTCTGTGTCATTGATGCAAATTGGGCATGCTTTCTTCCCTTTGTTCTTGTACCCGGATAAGTTCTCATAAGCAGGAAAGTCATTAAGAGTGTATAAATGCATGACACGCAATGTGAATATCTCATGCACAACATGATGTACTTGCGTTTCATGCACCACCAAGGAGGCAAGTTGTATATAACTAGAAGAACTGACCATATACTATGTTGATAACTAAGAGTGCCAAATGGGTTCATCCCATCCGTACATGGGCCTAACCTCAAATTTCTGTCCTCGGTACCAAAGGTCCTATGCAGACGATTGATACCTTTCCACTCAGGAGCATCAACAGGATGTTTGAGAAAATCGTCCTTTTGCCTTCGTTCTGCATGCCACCTCAAGTTCTTAGCATCTTTCTTGATTGAAAACAAGCGCTTGAATCATGGTATCATCGGAAGATACCACATCACCTTTGCTGGAGGCCCTTCTTATCACTAACCCCTGCATGCCTATAATGCGACTTCCCACATCGAGGACACTCATCCATATTTTCATATTCATTTCGATAAAGCGCACAATCGTTTGGACAAGCATGTATCCTCTAGTACTCCGAATAGACACATTAGTTTCTTCGCATATTAGTTTCACTTGGGTATTTCATGGTCGCCCGACAACATATCACCAAATGCTTGCAACAAGGAAGTGAAAGTTGAGTCACTTATACCGGCTTTCGTCTTGCTGTTAAAGAGTGTTATAACGATCGTTAGCTTGGTGTACCTCGTATAACTGGGATACAACAATTTTCGAGACGCCTGGCCATGCACTCAAACATATGAGGTCGTTTCCCAGCATTATCATCCACCCCCTCCATCATCTCCTCGATATGGTCCCCATCATCATCATCATCCTCAATATTCTCATATTCGTCCTCGAGGTTCTTGTCATTCTCAAAGGCATCAAACTCACCTCTTTTAGGTGTGGAGCTGGGGCAATCGCCGGTGTTGGTGATGGTGCGCAAGTTGCCGGCGTGGGAAGTGGTGCAAAAGTGCACTAGTAGAATAAATGCTTATTGTTGCCGTCAAAAAGTGGCATATTGCTGCGGTTTTGGGCGCGCAACAATAGGTAATAATTATATTGATGCAGTTTTAAACCGCAGTAATATATGCAGATATTGCTGCAGTTTCTAAGAAAACTCGCAGCAATATTAGTATTTTATATCATAATAGTTGATGCGTATGAGGAGCATTGAGTTCGAAAGCATAGGTCGCTGTTGGCCAGACAGTGCTAACCACTGTGCGAGACTGTGCCAGAGTCCTAGTTCTGTTAGGATTCGTATGAAGTGTCCTAGTTCTGTTAGGAGACTATGTAATTTAATTGCTTATTAGGCGTTTAATTTCAGTTGTTTTAGTGATGAAGGAATCCTATTATATGTAGGAGTCTAATTCCTTGTCATTGAGTCATATTAGGAGTCTTATTTTAATAATTATCTTTAGGATAGGCGTGTGAATTAGAGATAAGTTTAGGTTGTTATTTATCCTTATCCTTTAAGATAACGATGGATAAATTAGTTTGTTATGTGTGTTTATCTTTTAAGCTTTACTAGATAAGCTAGCAATCTTGTACTATATAACCAAGATTTCGGCCATAATAATAGTTATGTTTTGATAAGTAAAAAAAAGTGTGTAATTGCATGTGTTGAGCGTAAGCTAACAAATTGGTTTCCGAGTAGTAAACCAAAACAAACAACCGAGACTTGTTTTTCTATGCTCTTAACCGCGACTTAAGAGTAATATTCTTTAAGTTTCATAGTTAGTTCATTCGTAAAGCACAGAAACACAAAAAGAGTTCGAAAGAACCAACAAAAAATCACATCAATAGTACAACCTATTGCTGCGATTTCTAGCGAAAACCGCAGCAATATGTTGTATTTAATAATAAAAAATATGCATATTGCTGCGGTTTTTTACTAAAATCGCAGCAATAGATGCTGGGCAGAAATAAAAAATTCAAATTTTTCGAGGCGCAAATATTTTGTGATTATAGTACCATTTTAATATATTACAGATCTACAACAATCTACTATTACAAACACTCAATACAAAAGAGAAATTACAAAATTAAGAAGAAACCTTAAAATAAGAAAATCGAAAAAAAAATTGTGAAAAAACTGCATCACTATACTGTAATGAAATTGTAATTTTAACATTAAGAAACTGGAACTAAAAAACTACAAAAAAAGAAAAATATATTACAAATAAAAATCTGAAAATCATAAACAGGAAAAATAAAAAACATCACCAAACAACTGTAAATGTTCATCTTCAAAACATGAGTAACCCACGACAAACCACGAAGGATCGGAGGCCGACGAAAGACGAAGATGTTGAGCGACGACGAAGGCGTTCGAGCGAACAACGAAGGATCGGAGGCCGACGAACGACGAAGATGTTGAGCGACAACGAAGGCGTTCGAGCGATCGACGAAGGCGTCAAGCGAACGATGAAGGATGAAAGAAGAGAGTAGGAAGAGGAAGAGGAGAGAGAGACGATGTTGAGAGACGAAGGGCCGACGAAGATGTTGAGCGACGAAGGGCAAACGAAGGGCCGACGAAGATGTTGAGCGTCGAAGGGCCGACGAAGGGCCACAAATGATAGCCAGCGAACAAGCGAGGGGTCTGGGCTGGCGAAGGATAGCCGGCGAAGGAGGAAAGAGGAGAGTAGGAAGAGGAAGAGGAGAGAGAGAGGAAGAGGAGAGGAGAAAAAACGGTTGATATGTGTTTGATAGACTAAGGGGAAACCCTACTTAATTTGGGTCGTGTGTTTTATATGAAAAAAAAAAGTCTATTGATGCGGTTATTTAAGGAACCGCAACAATAGGCTTATATAATTAATGGCGATATTAAAATATTATTTTTTAATAATATTTTAATATATTGTTGCGGTTTTGGCCAAAAACCAGAGCAATATGTCTGGTCAAAAAGTCAAATTTTTTTCAAAAATTTTACGTTGAAAGCATATTGCTGCAGTTTTTGGCCAAAACCGCAACAATATGGTTATTTTATATTTTTCCTTTTCTTTTTACGTGATATATTGCTGCGTATGGGTAAAACCGCAGCAATAAGCAATTATTCTACTAGTGGTGCATGCAGTGAGTTTTTTTTAGTGTCGAAGGAATTTTTGTTTAGACGCGGGATTTTAGTTGAGACGGAAGGCATTTCATTGAGCTGATTTTCGGATGCGATCCCTGAACCGCATCAGGTTTAAAAAAAAAACTGCATCTGATATTAAATCTGATGTGGTTTTTTTTGGACTGCATCCGATTTTTTTTGCTAAATTTCCCACTAATTTTTGGGTTGATTTTCGGATGCGGTTTTATCCATACGCAGCAATATATCGGTCAACCCTTAAGGGTTTTTTCACTGCAATATTTTTACCGGAAGGGGATATCATTTTTACCTCCCTATAAATATGAGCTTTGGTCCTTTTTGAGTTCATATCACACCTTGAAAGAATTTTTCTAGAGAGAAAGACTCTTCCCAACTGAACTTCTAAAGAGAGAAAGAGCATATGTCCGAGTTCATATCACACCTTGAGAGAATTTTGAGCATATGTCCGAGAATCTTAACAGGTACCCCTTTCTTTCTCTTTGTTCTCAATTTTTGCTTTTATTTTCATTCTTTTAGAAAAATGGATTCTTCTTCTTCATCAAAAAATATCGGCAGCTTAAGAGTTGGCCTTGACACTAGAACAAATAGTCTTCCATCTTCGGCACATTCTAGAGTCGAGCCTATTTTGGCCTGAGATGCATTTTATTTTTATGGACATGGATGACAAAGTCAAACGACCCAGTCTTTACCTATGCAGGGTTACCTGGCCCGCGTCAAGCAAACCGCTCATCTGAGACTTGGGGTAAACCTCTCGGTCTTTAACTCAGGAATGGAGGCATCAATCGGCCGAATCCCTGAAGAAGGGGAACGTGAGGTACAAAGTGCTTAACCAGCACCCGAAACTTCTTCCCCTAAGATCGTCCAAGAAGAATTTATTGAAAGGGCTTTGGAGGCAAGTCCGTCTGAACAAGCTATGCAGATGGATGAGACTAAGGAGGCAGAAATCACATCAGGTCCGTCAAATGACTCAGACGATCTTTCTACTACTTCCTTTGAAATAAGACGTTGTCTACGTCCCCTATCTGACCCTAAATTTATTTTAGACAACAATAGTTGGTTAGGACGAGTATGTACAAACCTTAGGCCCATCTCCTCGGCTATTCCTATACCGGAGTATTCTTTTGCCTGCCGATAAGGAGGATACTATTGTTAGCGCTCCATCCGACCAATTTGCCTTTTATCGGCTAGCTTTGGACGCTTGGTTGAGATTTCCCCTTCACCCTTTATAACATCGGCCACAATCAACTAGCCCCAAATTCTTGGAAAAACTTACTGACCTTATTGGTCATTTGTGAATTAAAGGGTGTTACTCCCTCCTTGGCTGCCTTCACCTAGATACATTATGTATCTAAAGCTCCCCAAACGGTAGATGGAGCCTGGTTTAACGTTTGTAACCATCACGGCTTCTTGACGTCTTGGGAAAAGACTTCCAAGATGCATGCCTGGAATATATTCTTCCAGGCCCCTAACGAGGAAGTGCCAGACGATGCCCGCTATTTTAGCCAGGCTCCCACCAATACCGGACGAAGTGCTTCATTCTTAGAGCTGGAGAATGATTCAGCTGAGGAGATGGTGGAAATACTGTCAGATATCGGAGTATTCCACCCCAAACAACTCGTCTTTTAAGGGTCCGTCAAACTGGATCCCATTTAAAGAGATGTTTTATGATGATAACTTCCTGGTCGTTGTGGGCTTGCGGCAGGCCGAAGATAGAGGTATACCTCTGATTTTACCAAGTAAATTTCTTCATCCACGAACTTTGTCTTACTAACATCCAAAGAACAGGACGTGATTGTTATTTTGGAAGACACAGAATGGGCTGAAGCAGTTCCTGAAGCTTCACCTGTTTTATCGGACATCGAGTCCTCGGCCACTTTTGCCAAGATGACATCGGCCGGTCACGAGAATCTCAAGCAGGAGCTCTTCAAATGCTTCCCTAAGCCTTATATCAAAGGCTTAAGAGGTGCTTCATCTGGGCATATAGGCTACATGTCCCAGCTTGCTTCTAAGGTGTGGAGAATTTTCCATGCTGTTCATCTTTCATACCTGTGAAATAATTTGTTTCTTTTATGATCGCCTTGACATTTTAATCTTATGTTCTTTTTCTCAGCTCTTTGCTCGCAGCACAATAACGAAGACTGGGCAAGGTTGTTCAGAAAAGAAAATAAGCAGCTCGTCCGTGATGCAACAACGACCTGGGACAAGGCTATGCACGACATAGCTGAGCAGGAAATCTTGCATTGCAAATCTAGGGAGGTCAGGAGAGAGGCGCTCGGCCGAGATGGAGGCGGCCAACAAGAGGTATCTCTTCTGCTTGAACGAACTCTTGAACGAGAAGGGTGCTCTACAATTGGCCTTGACGGCTGAGAGAAATACTGCTCTCCTGACGGCAGTTCAACTAGAAGGGAAAATTGCCTTCTAAGGGCTCATAACCATCAACTGAAGGAGAAGGCAACTCAAGCCTTCCACTCTTCTAGAGAGGCGTTAAGTGAGGTCATTGATACCTCCAAGTCATGGGCCGTTCCTAGCTACCAACGTCATCTAGACTTCTAAGAGAGCCTTCACAAGGGTATGGTGCCAGCGAGGAGCCTCTTGGTTTCCAAGAATCATCGGACGACGAAGAAGAGCAAGAGGCGGCCGACCGAGAGACTTAGACTGATGACATCAAACTCCCTACCGAATAGAACTCATAGCCTTTAGTCTCCTAGTTGTTGTATCTTGTCCGAAGGCCTTTTTGTACTTAGATTTTTTGTTTTCGGTTAACTATTAGGTTGTAATCGTTTTGAAATTTGTATCAGAATCGTTTTTCCAACATTGTCTCTACTTGCAATTTTCCTTTTGTTAACTAAGTATCACAATGCCTTGTCCAGTTTTTTAATAAACATGGACAAATTAAATCCAAAAAATTTAATTGAAGATCTTAGTGCCGAAGTTACTCGTCCTTGAGTAAAGAAACAATTCACTTAAAACAGAATTCCGGACGTTATTATCTATTTCTAGACGGTCCATTTTTCTAAATTTGCATGTGTTAGTGTTATTGATCCGAGAATAAAGAACAAAACAAGGTGATCAAGCCATCTATGGTCTAAAATCATAAACTCACGCCTATGATGGACGATTCAATTTCATTTGATTCACTATGTCTAGGCTCCCCTCCCCCTTCTTAGATGAAGTGAATTTGATGAATGCTCTTTTTCCGAGAAGGAGAACGATCATTCCTAATATTGACGTTTTTCACAAGATAAAGCATTCAGGATACAAGTAATTTGCCCTACTTTATTTTTTAATAACTTATTCCTTTACTAAGGTAGTTATTACTTGCATGGATGGCCTTTTAATGGAAAGTAAGATCCGTTTACTAAGGTTTCGTAATTCTGGCTGTCTTCTTTTAGGAGACTGATGTTACCCTTTCTAGAGTTTATCAACTGAGGACCTTTCGTCATGTTACAAACCTTATAAATCTAGAACATGTTTGGCCAATCTACTGATAGAAGCACTATTTGCCAAGAAAATTGTCCTTGTGTTTTTCTTTGTATCGTGGACGTTTATATTTCTTTACTTTATTACTTAATTATTCATTTTAGACCACTGTTTTGGCTGGTGGTATGATGCCCCTCATTAAATGGTAATAATAACCAGTAAAGAGACAGACATAAAGCGAAATTAGAAGTGTATTATATGAACTTCTCTTGGCTGAGAGCCAAGGTACATGTAACACATATCTACTTTTTCATTCATGTTCCATAGCACCCTTGGTAGAAAGGAACAAGCTTCCACTTAATTACATCAGACATTGAATTTTTTCAAAGTATTTGAGTTCCAAGTCCGAGGGATTGGACAACCATCCATGACAACCACTTTGTACTTCCTGGACGATCATATATATAAGGTCCTTCCCAATTTGGCGTGAGCTTGCCTAGCTCATTGGCTCTGCCGACCGCTTCCATTTTCCTACGGAATACGTCCCCCACTTTTTAGTGTTCGTCTCGCGACTCTTTTGTTAAACTCTTGAGTCATTGGGAGCTTATATAGCTGCATCCTTAACAGTGCATTGCCCCTGACTATAACATGATTCTCAGAGTTGGCTCTTCTATCTCAATGTGTAAGACTGCTTTTGAACCATAGACAAGCATTAATGGGGTCTCTCTAGTTGAATTCTTGGCCATAGTTCTGCTAGACCATAGAACCAACTGTAGCTCTTCTACTCATAAGCCTTTCGCATTGTCTAGCTTCTTTTTTATACCGCTTGACGAGACCTTGTTGAATGCCTCCACTTGCATGTTCGCTTGAGGATGGGGAACAAGCGCGAAGTGAGCCTTAATTTCTCGCTCGACAAGCCAATCTTTGAGCTTTGGCGTCTCAAATTGCGGCCCATTATCAAAGACGATAGACTGCGGCATGCCAAATCTTGTTATGATGTTCTTCCCAATGAAGCCTTCTACATCATTTGCGGTACTTCCTCTCATTGCCTCAGCTTCAATCTACTTAGTAAAGTAGTCCACTGCTACTAGTACGAACTTTTTCTGGTCGGTCGCTACAGGAAATGGTCCCATAATATCCATGCCTCACTTGGCGAAGGGAAGCCGGAACAAGATTGGGGTTAGATAGTTGGACGGCTTCTAGTATACGTTACCAGTAGCTATCACATTTCTTATCATAGGTAGGGCATCTTCCTTTACGGTGGGCCAGTAATACCCAGTCCTTAACGTTTTTTCCCCCAACGCTCTTCCCCCAATATGAGAGGCGCAGGCTCCTTCATGCAACTCCCTTAAAACCTCTAATCCATCCTCCCTAGTGATACACTTTACGAGAGGACGGTTAAATACTTTTTTATATAGGGTTTCATCCTAAAGTGCAAACCACTTGTCCCTGGCATTGAAATACTTAGGCCTCCAACGGATCTGCAGGCAACCAACCTATTTTCCTGAACTCGATGATGGGGTCCATCAAGACGTGCCCTCGACTGAGAAACAAGACTTTTTCTTGATCAATGCTTTTCTTTGGTTTTGCTTCCCAAAACATAGTTCCTGGCACATCCCGGTTGGTCGAGCTGGCCAATTTTCAAAGAGCATCGGCTTGATGGTTCTCAGATCTTGGAACCTGGTCGAGCACAAATCGCTTTAAAGTTTTGACTTCTTCTTGAATGAACTGCATATATTTACTCATCGAGGCTTCTTTGCACTCAAAATCTCCATTTAATTGACTGACAACTTGTTAAGAATTTGAGTTAGGCTCAGTCTTTGAGGCCTTAGCTGCCTTGCACATCTCTATACCTGCTCAGGATAAATTTTACTCTTACCAATAACATGTCTAGAGCTTCCAACAGCTCATAACTTCCTGTACTCTAAATATAGAAAATAACTTGTCTTGATTTACTGGACTATTGTCCAATATTGCCCTAAATGATGGACAAATTTTATTTTCACTTTAATATTTCAAGTGCCAAAGTCGCTCATCCTCAAATATGGAGTGACCACCGATCATGCAGTATTCAAATGACGGACGACCACTTTTCAACGGACGACCAGTGTTTGCCGGACAGGTTTAACATGAATTTACCAAGTGCCAAAGACGCTCGTCTAGATTTATGGACTATATTCTGTCTAAGTACTACTTAAGCCAAATACCAAACCGTGTAGGACTGTATGTTGGAGGAATTATGCCTTATTCCATTTTAACAAGTGCAACACATGCTCGTCCAAGACTATGGATTGGCTTTTGTCTAGGCACTGCTTGAGACAAATAACAATTCGTCCTAGTTAAATGGACGATCACTTAACCACTCAATCCTGGACGGATTTACTCAAATGCTAATAATAATCCATCATAGTGGATGGACGATCATTGAACCAGTGAATCTTAGACGGATTCGGCTTTTCTCAAACGATATATTCCTCTGCGTCCTAGCTTCCCCCCCCTCTCCCCCCCCCTCTTGGTCCGTTCCGCTTCCGAAAAGGTATCACAATAAGCAATCGGACTCCGTCGGCATGTTTAGTGCAAATCATTTCAGGGTCTTTAATTTGTCGCAAATGTTTATGGGAGTTTTTGAGAGAGAAGAGAAGATGAGAGAGCAGAGAAGATGAGAGAGAAGAGAGGATGAGAGAGAAGAAGGAAAGGAATAATGAGGGACGTGAGAGAGGAGAGAGAATGAGGGATAATATATCTGAATCCCCGCTTAATATTTCAAAGCCCGCGGTTTCGAAATTTCAAAATTTTTCAGGAAGGGCTGCGCTAGTTTTAAAAAAGCGCAACCCTTCTTATTTGTAGGGCTGCGCTTTTCCAAAAAGGCGCAGCCCTTCAACCATATGGCTGCGCTTTTATCAAAAGCGTAGCCCTTCTTGCGCAGCCCTTCTGTTTTTTTCCCCTGGTGTCACACGCCTAATATAAAGCAATTAAAATACATAGAATCCTAACATAACAGGACACTATGTACGAAGAATCCTAACAGAACTAGGACTCCTGCACAGTGGCTGGCTCAGGGGCTTGCACTGTCTGGCGAACTTGAACTTGATGCTCCTCACACGCATCAAACTTGCTCCTTTACGAAGGTTGTTGTTACTTGGTTGGCCTTACGATTGAAAGTAAGATTCCTTTACTAAAGTTCTTATTTCTCGCTCTTTTTTTTTGTTTTTAGGAGATTGGTGTCTCTCTTTCTATAGATTATCAACGGAGTGCCATCAGGCATGTAATTTATCTTATAGATTTGTAACATGTTGGACGATCTCCTTAAGGAAGAATTGTGCGTCAAAGAATATAATATATCCCTGTTTTAGTGTCCTTATTTTGTTTATATTCTGGACGTTTTTGCCTTCCCTTACTTTCTTACTGAGTTAATGTTACATAATAGACCATTAAGTTGATCGGTGGTAAAATTCCCCTAAGTAAATAACTTTAAGTAAAGAGTAAAGAAGCAATATAAAGAGAAAGTAGAATTGTATTATATGAATTTTGCTTGGCTAAATACCAAGGTATATCTATACATATCTATCTTTTTTCTTAGTGTTGAAGCACTTGTGCTAAAAACTATCAACTAGAAGGTTTTTGTGGCGGCTTCCTGCATCATATGTGATACCTTTTCAAGGTATTTGAGTTCCAAGTCCTTGAATAGGACATCCACTCATGTCTTAGAGACGAAAGGTGCCACTTCATACTTCCTAGACAATTAGATAGGGCCCTTCCCCATGTGGTGTCAGCTTATCTAATTCCTTGGCTGTTCCAATGGCTTGCATCTTCCTTAGAACCAGATCCCCTACTTTAAGCGGTCGTCTAGCGACTCTCTTGTTAAATTCTCGAGCCATTCGAAGCTTGTACAATTGCATTCTTAGCATTGCATTGCCTCTACCCTATGGTACTTGGTCCAAGGTCGTGCGCAATGTAGCGCAATTGGCTTCTTCTGTGTACAACATGACTCTTGGAGTAGGTTCTTCTATTTTAATGGGCAACACAACTTAAGCGCCATATACGAGCATGAAGGGTTTCTCCCCAGTAGAATTCTTGGTTTTGGTACTAATGGACCATAACACCAACTGTAACTCTTCCACCCGCAGTCCTTTGGCATTGTCCAGCTTCCTTTTGATGTCGTTTGATAGGATTTTGTTGAATGATTCGACCTGCCCATTCGCCTGTGACTGAGCTACAGCCGCAAAGTGAGCTTTAGTGTCGCAAACTGCGTTCAATTGTCAAAGACAATTGACTGCGGCATTCGGAACCGTGTAATAATGTTTTTACAAGTAAAACCCTTTACCTCTTTTGTTTTTATTCCCCGCATCACTTCGGCCTCAACCCATTTAGTGAAGTAGTCCACACCAACAATCACAAACTTCTTCTACCCATCGGCCATATAGGGAAAGGTCTCAAGATATACATGCCCCATTTGGCAAAGGTAAGTGGAAACCAAATCGGAGTCAAGTAATTGGACGGCTTCTGATGGATATTACCATGCTTTTGGCAGCTATCACACTTTTTTGCAAGACGTCTTCCTTTAAGGTAGGCCAATAATTCCAATCCTTAAGGCTTTTTCCCCCAATTCTCTTCCCCATATGTGGGATGCACAAGCTCCTTCGTGGAGTTCTTTCAATACTTCCAGCCCATCTCCCTCGTTGATGCACTTGAGAAGATGACAATTGAATGCTTTCTTATAGAGAGTCTCATCCCATAGCTCCAACCACTTGTCTTGTTCTTTTATACACTTAGCCTTTGCAGGGTTATAAGGTAGCCAGCCTGTCTTCTTGAATTCTATTATAGGCTCCATCCAAACTGCTCTTGGCTAAGAAACATCACTTGCTCTTGATTAGTACTCTTCTTTGGTTTTACCTCCCAAAATATTGTTCTTCTCACATCGTAGTCAGCCGAGCTGGCCAATTTTGAGAGAGCATCTGCTTGGTGATTTTCTGACCTTGGAACTTGGTCAAGAACAATTCGTTTTAAGGGCTCAAGTTCATCATTTATCAGACGCATATATTTGCTCATTGATGCTTCTTTACATTCAAAGTCTCCATTGACTTGACTGGTGACTAAAAGAGAGTCTTATTTGGCCTCAATCTCTAGAGCCTCAACCGCTTTGCACATTTTGATCCCAGCCAGAAGCGCTTCATACTCAGCTTCATTATTGGACGCTTGGAATTGGAACCTTAGTGCATGTTCGAACTTATCTCCTTCTGGAGATTGACAAATGATTCCTGCCCCACACCCATTGACGGTAGACGACCCATACACCATGAGCGTCCAGTGCTTCCTTCCTTCAGTTGGATCTATCATAGGCTCTATATTTGGCCGAGTAAGCTCAACTATAAAATCTGTCAGAGCTTGCCCCTTGATGGCCTTCCTGGGCTCGAAAGTTAGGTCGAACATGTTCAACGCTACTGCCCATTTCAGCATTTGTCTTGAGGCTTCTATCTTTTGTAAGACATGTTGTAGAGGTTGGTCAGTATAGACTAGTATACTGTGGGGGAAATAAATACGGCCTTAATTTTCTGCTAGCCATGAAAAGCGCCAACCCAAACTTCTCCACCAGCAGATATCTACATTCCGCATCTTTGAGCACATGACTTACAACGTATACAAAAATTTGTATGGACTCCTTTTCGGCCAACAACACAACACTTACAGCTTGAGGCGACACAACAAGGTATACAAACATTTTTCCCCTTCGACTGGACTGACCAACCGAGGTAATTGATGGAGATGATCTTTGACTTGCTGAAGTGTTTACTCAGCTTCTGTTGTCCACTCAAACTTTGCTTTTTTCTTGATTGTAGAGAAGAAATGATGACATTTATCACCTGATTTGGACAATATCGTCCAAGGACTGCAAAGCAACCCGTTAGGCGTTGTACTTCCTAAATCTTGGATGGAGAGGTTATATCTAAAATAGCTTGGATCTTCTCAATATTGACTTCTATCCCCCTTTGATCGACCAAGAAACCTAAGAATTTCCCTGCTACCACTCCAAAGTCACATTTTTTGGGATTCAATTTCAATTTGCATTTCTTTGACAATATAGACAAACACATCCTCAAATTCCTTCCATAAATTTACTACCATGTCCTTCAAGCTGCGGGCAAGAGCAGGCCCAATCTTCAATGTTCTTTCTGGACGAGCATCATCTAAGCAAATGTCCTCTGGCTCCTCTACAGGTTCTGGACGCTCAAGTGTCGCGCCCATGATGGTCATTAGCTCTTTTGACGAGGGTGGTTCATCATTGACGGGCATATATTATCTCTACTTGCTGGGTAAGTGGCTGGACGGTTTGTTTGGGGAAGCAACCTACGTCCGAGCATTTTCAACCACTGTCCTCAGAATGTCCACTTGGCTCTTTACATACTCGACCGTTTTACTCTCACTAACTATCTTCACCTGATCTTGCTTCTATGCTTTCCAAGATGAGGGTCTCAAAGTTGTGAGGTAGCATTCTCTGCCCGCCAGCTGGTCTCTATATAAAGATCTACTTTTGCCACCATCACATTCAAACTTCATGAGCATGAGATGGGTGACTATTAAAGCCTTAATATGATTCAATGTTGGCCGTCCGAGTATGACATTGTATGCAGTCAAGTCTCTGACAACCAATAACTTAACAAACAATGTCCGAGAAGCCTTCTTCTCTCCAACTCGAACTGGCAGTGTAACTATTCCCACGGGATGGATGAGTCATTCCCCGAACCCGATAATTGGGTGGTGAACCGGAACCAAGTTACTCTCATAAAACTTTAATTTGGACAAACAATCAGTACTTATGATGTCCGTTGAACTACCAGTATCAATCAAAATTCTTATCACCCTCAGATTCGTTAATTTCATCTTCACCACCAGGGGATCAACATGGGGTTTTCAACTTTCCCCGATCCAGCTCGCTGACTACCACTTTGAGGAAGGGATCAGCTTCTGCCTGAGTAGTTATCAAAACATGGCTAACTTCCCTAAGGTAGTTCTTGTGCCCTCTATTGGTTAGCCCACCAACAACAAATCATTCTAATATTACCAGAACAACATCCTCATCAGTACTTTCACTTTCCTTCTTTCTATTCTGATGATCGTCTTTCTTCTGAAACTTCCTTCCCCCTTGGGCAAGTATGATATCATCTTCCCTTTTCGAGCTATGTCCTCCAAATCTCTCACAAGGTGATTACACCACTACTACAAAGAAGCCTAAAGAGACCCCCTAAAATCTCATTTAGAGACCACGTGAGAGGTTGTCTTCAGCTCATAGGTCTCTCAGGATAAATAACCACTTATTGCGGGTGGTTTCTTAATTTGATAGAAGAGACCACTTCCTTAAAATAAGTGGTTATTTATGAATTTAAATAGGAAAAAAAAAAGAAGGATAAGGCACCATATTTTACAAATAGGTGATCTTTTTTATCTTACAAAGAAATCATTTTTAATATGTAGGATGTCTTTTTAATCATTCCTGAAAACACCACCTGAAAGAAAAAGGTGGTCTCATTAACCTTATTTTTTTTTTAAAAAAAATGGCAATATTTCAGTATTATACTTGTGGCTTCCGATCTGTTTTACCTACTACATGCGTGTCTTTCATAATCTACAAGTAATTTACATATAGAACATCTAGGCACTTGTATTGAGATAATTCAAATGACTTTATAATTGGAATACCTTTTCATTCATTTAATATCATTCACTACAAAATCACATGCATATCAATATAATGTTAGAAGATTCCAAAAATTCAACTAAGTTATAAAAAAAATATAGCACCTAGGTCAAAATAAGCTACAAAGTTCAGAAAAATACAATCGAAGACGAATGAAATGCATATATGAAATCGTTGAATGATACAAGGCTTTATAGAAATAATTGCACAAGAAAAGGCCTGCTACATGCATCCTTTTCCTAGAATTTTTTCACAGCAGTCCAACGCCATAGGTTTTGTTCGTAATGTGCCTTGTGTCGCTTCTGTTCTATTCATGAGTGTCTGATTCTAAGAATGTATATAATATACAACATTGTTCTTTCATAATGGTCTTCACTGTTATCGCTTTTGCACTCTAGTCAAGTATAATCTCATTGATATCTTCTGCTCTGAACCCCAACAAAGGCCTGCTACATGCATCCTTTTTCTAGAATTGAGGGTATCTTAGTTGATCTTCCTTTTGGCACCTTGATATCCTTGACAATTAATCACACCACACTTATACTTAACCTCGGGCCCAAATTGTACAAACCTACAAAATCAGACACCAAAGTAGGAGTAGTCTAGTGTCACTGAAATGTCATAATCAGTAATTTGTGACATACAACCTATCAAATTGGTCCACAGAAAATACAACTCCTTAGAAACCCAAATCACGTTAATACCGATATAGGATATTGTCAAATTATATCACAGGAAAGAAGGATAAAGAATCGAAACAAATCAAACTAGATAACAATGGTAGCAAAGGGAAAAGGAGGCCATGCTAACATACCTGTAATAGTAGGTCAGTGGTTCTCCAGCTTTTATCGATCGTGCAGCAAAGACACCCACACTTATATCCCCTTCTACTTGCCTTTAGTAAAATAATAATCAAAATTTCATCACATTGATTTTAGAACAAAAGTAAAGAACAGAAATTCACAAGCATGTCTCAGAGGATGACATTATCCTAAAATGTCAACTTGTATAGTGCCTTCTAATTATTGTGACGAATGCTACAAATCTATTAGGAGATTATGCCATTTAATAGAAAGAAACTCTTTATCTCATAAATTGATTAATAGTGCAAATCATACCCGCATAAAGCATCTCCTTCTTTCAGCACTTCTCCAAACACCTACCCATAAAAATTCAAGGCAAATACACAAAAGTCAAAACGACAATAAGAATGGTATTGTCAATGAGATATGGTGCTATTTTCCGAATACCGAGATTGACCTTGCACTTCTTATTCAATACATAACGCAAATTAGTCATTAGCTTACACAAGACATTATGCATGACTCCTTGAGAGAGATTACCCAAAATAAAGTAGTATTTCGTAATTTAGCAGGAACATTTAGCTTTTAACCGCTCTCATTCTTTCCTTCGAAGTTGTATTGAGAGATCATTTGGAGTTTTGAAAAAAAGATGGAAAATATTACGACAAATGCCACAGTTCAGTATCAATACTCAAATTGATGTCATAATGGCCACCTTTGCCTTACACAACTACATACGAAAAAGTTCAACAAATGACCTTATGTTTAGTATGCTCGACAATAATCCGGATTATATGCCAAATGAAGAAATCCCGGACGTTGCTGATTACAGAAGTAGCGAAACATCAAGAGAGACTTCTAAAGAGATGGATTTGGTTCGTGACGGTATTGCTAATCAAATATGGAGTAGAAAATAATCTGTTATTATATTTTACAAGTATCGTATTTTTTTTGTATTATGACGATTTCTACGCATAATATGATAGTATAAATTTAGAGAAATGTGTTGCATAATTGCATATGGAGAATTAGCGAAATATTTTTTGTTCAAGTGAGTTACGATTTCAAATATTTATATTATTTTTTATTATTCAATTACATTGAAATAAATTAGTGTTGATATATATATATATATATATTATATATATATATATATAATATAATTAATATAATATATATATATAATAAAAGAATTACAAAATCTAAATAATGAATCAACTTATGCAACTAGTTCTGCCAAACAGTTAAACTAATCAGCTACCTTATCAGTTTCAGCACCTTATTAGTTTCAATTATACCTTATCAGTTTCAGCTACCTTATCAGTTTCAGCTACATTTCAGGTAGTATTGCCAAACAGAGCCAGTTTCTAGTCAACTGATCTTCACCAATGTTTCTATAAGCCTTTAGCCAGTTTTTCCATCCTTTAGTCATGTTTCCGTGTGTTACTTCTTTGAATAAGAAAAGTTCATGTTTAACAGAAGAAGGATACTACCTAAATGCCAAAGACATTTATGGATATGCCTAAATGGAAGCCCTAAAAGGCACGAAAAATTCTAGTTGTGTAGCGAAATAGCACCAACGAATAAAATCCCCTGATTTCACAAGAAATTGAACTTCAAATTGATACAAGCAATGACAGTTGGAGTTTAGTACAAGTTAAGGTGATTATAAATCATGAGAGATTTCCGTTGGAAAAACAAAGTAATAAGAACATAAAATTCAAGGTCACTGAGCTTCAATTCACCAAGTAACAAGAACATACAATTGAAGGTTACTGATTGTAAAAGAAAAATCTAGGAAACAAAATCTTCAACAAATTTAGGAAAACACAATAAAACATTAACACCCTAATTCAGCACGAAAACAAAATCACCAAAAGAAAAAAATTGGAACTTCAACAAAAACAAAACCAACAAAAGTTTAGAGAAGAAATTGATACTCAGTTAATAGGAATTAGGATTAGCAGTTACTACATCCATATGACAACCCACAACTTTTTCGGGTTCAACCCTCGACTTCAACACCTCCAAAACAAACAAAAACACTATCAAACCAACGAAATCGATCAATTATAGATCTAAATGAAACAAAATCGTTCGATTTGACCAAAACTAATAAAGAGTGAAGAATCAAACCCGCGGACATAGATTATAGCGAACATTGTTGTAATTAGAGAACCGATGTTGAGTTCGAAATTAACACCGAAAAAGGTTAGTTTTTGCTCCATCGTCAGGATTGAAAATGGAAAATGATGAATGTTTATTTAACAAGAGGGAGAGGAGATGAGGAAGGCGTGTGAGATAGAGGATTATTAGGGTTTATTCGAATTTCCGAGAGATATAGACGAAAATTGTTCGGAACAGTCAAATGAAAAAAAATGGGTACAAATGAAAGCTAGTAGTTTCTTTTAATCATTAATAATCTTAATAATGTTAGTTCTTTTCAGCTTGCAATATTGCAAAGGAAAATATATGGGTACAAATGGTAGTCGTTGGATGTACTTGCGAGGCTACACTCGGACGGTGTATATTAGTGATCCGAGTATTCATTTAAGTAAAGAGTAGTATACTTAGGGTTTTGGTTGGTCACAAATTCGTGTGTTAGTTTTTTTTATTAATAAATAGTTATACATCTATTATTGACTACCTGAAAACATGTACATAATATGTGGATTATTTTTAAATAAAATGATGTAAAATTAAAATCACCACTTAATAGGAATAAGTGGTTTCTTTAATATTGAAAACTTTAGATAAGGTTAAAAAAACCACCTTTATGAAGAAGAGGTCTCCTTTATCATGCTATAACATACCACCTTTCGAAAAAAATTGGTATTTTTTTGCTGAATAATCACTTATTTCATAAAGGAGGTCTCTTATAGGTGATACTTTTGCACATATTTGTAGTAGTGCACTCGTTAGTCTCATGGCCACAATCCTTGTGAAAGTAGTAATACTTGCTTTTATCCTTGTTTCCGTATGGAGTCTTCATCTCTGTCGGAGCCTTAAGCTCATGTTGATCTTTAATCTTCATAAGAATGGAGTATTGATCTTTGTTGAAGGTTATGGGCTCGGCTGAGGTTTCAGATCCTCTTCTTTTACTTCGTCGGGACGAAGTTGTGGAAATCAAGTCCCTTGTCTCAGCTTTCTTAGGATTGTTTTTCTTTGTGTGAGTGACTTCTTCAACCTTTTTGGACTCCGAATGATTTGCTTCCGCACAAACTTTAGTGGCATGGCTGAATGCTTCAGCTTCTCTGAGAGCCTCGGCTATAGTAGTGATCTTCTTTTTCACAAGGTCAAATTTAAAACTACCTAGCCTCAACCCTTTGCTGAAGACATCAAAGGCCACCTAGTATTGAGGTCCTGAATTTGTAAAGCCTCTAGATTGAATCTCTTGACAAAACTTCGCAAAGCTTCTTTCAGTCGTTGGATGAACTTACCAAAGTGCATGCTAGTCTTTTGCTCTTGTCGATTAGACACAAAATGACGAGTGAAATGGTAGTTAAGTTATGTGAAGTTGTTAGCTGAGTTAAGGGGGAGATCACTGAACCATTTCTAAGCAACTCCTTTCAGGATGGCTGGAAAGTTTTTACACCAAGTGGCATCGTCAACAGTGTAGACATACATCTGATGCTTTTATGCAAACAAGTGATCATCCAGATCAGTTGTTCCGTTAAAAGGTTCTATTGTATGAAGATTGTTTTTCTATGTGTGAGTGACTTCTTCAAGCTTTTTGGACTCCGAATGATTTGCTTCCGCACAAACTTTAGTGGCATGGCTGAATGCTTCAGCTTCTCTGAGAGCCTCGGCTATAGTAGTGATCTTCTTTTTCATAAGGTCAAATTTAAAACTATCTAGCCTCAACCCTCTGCTGAAGACATGAAAGGCCACCTAGTATTGAGGTCCTGAATTTGTAAATCCTCTAGATTGAATCTCTTGACAAAACATCGCAAAGCTTCTTTCGGTCGTTGGATGAACTTACCAAAGTGCATGCTAGTCTTTTGCTCTTGTCGATTAGACACAAAATGACGAGTGAAATGGTAGTTAAGTTATGTGAAGTTGTTAGCTGAGTTAGGGGGGGGATCATTGAACCATTTCTAAGCCACTTCTTTCAGGATGGCTAGAAAGTTTTTACACCAAGTGGCATCGTCAACAATGTAGACACATCTGATGCTTATATGCAAACAAGTGATCATCCGGATCAGTTGTTCCATAAAAAGGTTCTATTGTATGAAGATTAACCTTTGGGAAGGGGGGAACCTTCATGATTTTGGCCGAGAACGGAGTCGGCCAGCTAATCCGAAGAACTCCCGATTGTCCTTCTGGGGGTATGTGCTCCATACAGTATTCCTTTAGCACCGAACTAGAGGAGGTGTTTGCAAGCACTGGTCGTCTGTACACCATAATTTGTAACACTCTTTTCCTTCCTTGGACGAACAAATGAAGGACCCAAATTTCTCCCCTCTTTTTTGGATGACAAGATCAACGAATGATCCCTCAAATATGGGGTAGATCATGTGGCCGAGCGTTGTAAGGCTGCAACTTTTTTCTTCTCCAGATACTCTCGAGCATATGTTTTCATCTGATGACCATTTAGATGGGCATAATCTTAAGTTCTGAGTACCAGCTTCCAGTCCATCTTTCACTAGTAGAAAAAGGATGATTTGCGCCCCCCCAAGTGCGTCGCACAACAAGCAAAAAGTCGCAAAAACATAACATGTGTTGTGTGCTATGAAGTCTGTGACGCAAAACATCATTGCATAAGCACCAGATACGAGCTATATGCGTCGTACCCTCTTGATGTACGACGCATATAGCTCATATACAAGGATGTGCATCGGGGAATGAAGCCCATCCGACGTACATCGCTGCATCATGATACAAAAATTAAGGCCCCTATCCAAGTCGCACTTAACTAAACTGCATTGCAAAAGGCTAATTTGCGTCGGACCCCTTGGCCCATCCAATGCAGAACAGCCCACAGTCTACTTATAATTTTTAACACGCCCAATAAACACACCCTTTCTAACCTAAAACTCCCTCTCACCCTCTAACCTAAAACTTCCCTACTCTCTCTCTCTCTAAAAGCCACTGAGTCTTCCACTTCTTCGTTCTTCTTCCCCTTTTTCTTCTATGAAACTTCCTTTGATTTCTTATCATCTTTAGGATTATCTTCAACCATGTCTAAAAAAAAATCGATCGAGGCTAAAATAGATCGAACTCATTCCTAGAAAATTGAGAAACTCACCTGAAAATAATCCTAGAAATTGAAGATCTCGCCAAAATCGAACCAAGAGAAACGAGTGAAATCTCATCGAAAAGAGTTTGTATCTCGCCAAAATCGAACCAAGAGAATCGAGTGAAATCGCCAAAATCAGATCTACCCAATCAACGAGAGATATCACGATTGACGAGGGATCTCACTCCATAATTCTTTGATGTTGGCTTCCCAGTTATCCTTCTCTCATTTTCACTCCATTTTTCTCTCCACTAAAACTCATATCTCTCTCTATCTCGTCTTAACCCTCAATTACTCGATCTTTCCAAACCAATGTTTTTTTCTATGACTCTGCTACCACCTTCATTGTCGAAATCTTTTCCAGAAGAGATCATATCACTTTCCTAGAAAAATTTTCTTAATTTAGAATAATTTTGATTTTTTCATATTTAATTTTTTTTTGCTTTAACTTCTGTTGTTTCTCAACTTCATATTATGTTTTTATTGGTGCGAATTAAGTTGGATGACTTTGCAAACAAGTCAATGCACACCCAATAGTTAGATACTGAATGTCACGGAAGTCTTAGTCCCTGGGGTTACCGGTTTTAATTTGATAAAACCTTGCTAACGTACGTTGTTATAGCCTAATGCAATTAAATTATAAGCCTAATCAATTCAGGTGACGTGTGTTAAAAAGTATGATCAACGTAATAATTAATCTATTAATTAAAGCTTAATATTCCCACTTATGTCACAAACTTCTAGAAATATTCTATAACACACATAAAGATAAACCAGGCTGGACAATTAAAGGACAAACATGAAGATGAATACCTCCATAAATTTCGACTTAAATTGGAGATTGAACAAACTTGGTAACTCAATACATACTCCAATTCTAGGCTAGAGGCTTACTATAACCCCATAAGGGGATTGGCTAATCTAGGTAAAGCTATGCTAGAGAAAAGTAAATTACATGTTTACTGTGTGTTGTGTTTGTTGTTTTGTTTTGATGTTCCTTCTTGTATTTATGCTGCGAAGACATGTATAACTTCCTTTTTATAACTTCCTTGTTTCTTGGAGGGAAATGATTTGAATAATTTATGATTCAAATCACCACTACCATTTTATGGCGCCATGAAAATCACGTTCCATTACCCACGTTCTTGTATGCTTTCATAATCAGGTTAACTTCGAGCCACGTCATCATCTTTTGTGTTGCTTCACTTTCAACCATTATCTCTTGATTATTGCCGATAGTTGGGCTTTCTTCTATAGATCGGTAACTGTTGACTATTTCTCCTGGCTTCTTGATATAATTAGGCCTACTTTTATGTGATCATTAGACCCTTTAGGGCTTAATTTAATGAATCATAATAAATGCTAACTATGATGTAAAAATGGTACTAACAAATTGCCCCCAGATTTGTGAGGTGATGTACTCATAACCCACAAATCATTAGCAGAGAGTTATGCTCAATGACCATACTCAAGTTGTTTCAGAAGAAATCTGAAAGTTGCTTCCTCCATAATTCTAAGATGATCAACAAATTTTTCTTCAGGATGACTAAATTTAGTGGAAAAGAGCAATCTATCATGCATTCCTTCCTTTTTTCTTCGAGCCGTTGTGAAATCCATTAAAAAGGTTTGTATAGGGCCTGATTCAAAAGGATAATTTTGTAGCATCCAATAGGGATATCTAGACCAAGGACCATGAGATTATGCCATACTTGGCATGTGCATATGTATTGTATTTTATCTCTTGAAGATGATCCCTGCACTATTCGCGAAATCTTTATACTCTTTGCATTACCTTTAATTAACAAAAAGCCTTTTTAGATATCTCCAAGGTATATATGGCTGCCAGATTTCTTCCATGATAGCTTTACCCCAAATTTATACACCAATAACGAAGTAACTTGATCATTTATGTCAAGTTTTGGAAATATCCATGCTTGCATCAAATCTAAATCTGACCCTATTTGAAAGGCCTTAGATTTATTTAAGCATCTTGGATCCTTTTGTATTATAGGATGTGTACCAAAACACTTATCGATATTAGTGTTCCATTTGATGGATTTTTCTGTTATAAATTTGTTCTTGTCTTCAGACATAATATCCAATGATTTATGATGGTTTAAACATTTATAAAGATATGGTTTATATGTAGGAGATATTGGACGAAACATTGATAGTCAAGTAAAATCCATTACTGGCCTTTACAGATGTTGTTTCCTAATCTTCAAATATGTTGTTTCCTTATACATATTTATAGATGAAGATCTAAAATTTTATCCGCTTATCTTCTTAACCACTTAATTAAACGACAGTTACATACAGAAAAATAAGCATCAAATGACATGTAATAATTTGTTAAAATGCCATGAAAGAAAATTATTTTATTAATCATTCTCTATTACAATTATACAATTAATTTTATAAGTAATTTAATAAATACTAGCATTCATCTATTTGAAGATAAATATTACAAGTTAAATAAAATTAAAAGCCCTAATAGGAATCTACTGGAGATAATCCCGACAAACAATTCCTGCCATAGCATGGTAGTCTTCATCCTGGATGTCGTATCCTGTCGCATATCTTATGACGGCAAAATAGTAGCCATCTCCAGTACATAATTGAATTTCGCCTTGAAGATCATCCTGTAATAAGTGTTATCTCAGGTGTATCTTATGTTCAACAGGGCGAGGTACATCCAAGGGAAGAAGTTCTCTGAGGCCCAGAGTTCCCATAGTTGGCATAGACACTTGAAATATAATATTCTACCCTCAAGTTCATCTTGCCTTGGCTCCATCCTTATGAACTTGACAGATGTCTGGTGCATATTATGACCATACTCTTCGGATAGGCCCAAGTAAGAGTCTGGGGTCTTTGAAATTGAAGGTATTAGATACCTCTTTCCCACATTTCTTACAGACTAAGAGCAGTTCATCTTGTGAACTCTCTAATAGTCTTGGCCAAATGAAAGTGGCCAGTATGTCCATGTTAGGGCCCACTTTAGTAGTGCTGGACTCTCCTAGCATTGAATCCTCTGGCTCAATGGTTGAATCATCTCCAAAGATCCTGGCCATGTGATCATTCCATTGTTGGATTTTTGTTGTTTTGAAAGCTTCTTTGTCCTCTTGGACAATATCGAATGCTTGATGATGATTGAAGCAATCTTCATCAAGATTGCCTACTTCATTTTCATGATGGTTGAATTCCATCTTTTTAAGTTTTTTTGTAAAAATGGGAGGAGGATAATTTGGAAACCTATTCTATCTTTGTAAGGTAGAGATGAAATGATGAATAAAATCTCTAAACACAAACTTCTTTAAATACCTGGTTTTCCTATGATGGTCATTTTAGTAATAACTCCTAGGATTCATCATTAAGTGTTCACTTTTCAATAATTTTAGAAGAGAACTTGACCAATTTGATAGTAGTCCTCGTGATGACTTCATATCATAGACCTTAGGGCCTAGATTTCAATTTTTCGATTCATCATGCGTTTAAAACGTTTAAGTTTAATGCATGAGTATTATGAATGTATATACGTAATTTGGTACGTATATAGAAAAATCCATCTTAATATGAATAAGGTTTAATCATGAAATAAAAACGTATTTTATTGATCATCAACAACTATTACATAGTATTTTAAGAAAACTACGAACATATAATTGTTGATAAAATAACCTAATAGATTAGATGAACTATTGCCGATGATGATTTGTGGTTCTTCATCCTCACCCACATCTGGATCATCATCATCTGAATATTCGTCCTTCAAGGGCATGGGGAAACCGGGATCCATTATATGCTCTTGCCACAAGCGACAAGTACATTTGTATTGGATCAACCTTCTAAAGCTGGTGTTATTCTCCAACTGAACCACTCGATATTTCCTTATGAAAACACCTAGGACATTCTCACTGATAATTGATCTATGGTACTTATAGGCTAAATCTAGGGGAAAAAATTATTTAACAATATTTTCTCCCCAAGCCTTGCATACTACCATGAGGTTGAGCAAATAATTTTTCCCCAATATGGGCCAAAGATTAGTTGCTATAAAGTCTATGTCACTTTCTTTTTTTGTGGCGCTACTCTTTTTTCTCTAAATCTTTTGGTTGGATCTTTGGATCCTCCCAAAAGTATTTGAAAACCTTAACTTGCCATTTTTTGGTCTCAACATCCTTAAACTCTTCCCAATCTTCCTTGACAATGTCCATGTTAAATCTATGCCTCCAACATTCTCCAGGAAATTTATGGATATCATTAACTTGAGGATTGACCACTGTTTTTTAGAATGAAGATTTTTCGTGTGAAGAGAAGCATCTAAATAGCGAACTGATCTTAACTACTTGGGATATATTTATACTACGTTGATGAAACACTTATTCCTATTTATAAGGGATAACTAAGTGTCACATTTTAATTTATAAATAATATATCTAATTAAGTAGTTAAGTTGTCTTAATTCTGATTAGTTATCTTCGATCTCTTATTTTTGCACGTAGTGGGTAAAGTGAATAGATATGGATTATCCACTAAATATCCCTTAATTCTAAACTTGTATTTGTACGATTTTTAAGAATTAAACCAATGATATTAATGACATGTCCAAGTGGAACCCTCATCATTACTTTTTAGAAGTAATCATGTTCCAAGTTAAACCAATTTCAGTTTTAGTTTCCCAAGAGTCATTTTGTAAATCTCTGAAATGGGAATTAAATTTTTATCATACATTGTTTGATGTGACAATTTTTTTTTTTTTTTTTTGTAAACTGTTCATCTTATTTATTTTTTAGAATTTAATAACTTGATTACACAAATAATAAATTGCATCAAATAGATGAATAATGTAAGCAAAAATACCAAAATTGCAATAAAAACGCATGAGATAAGCAAAATATTTTTATATTTCATAAAATAAAAATAAAAAGTACAACCTAAATTATAGATTTTAGAAATCTTCAATTACAAACTTAGAAACTAATTTCCTAAGTCTAGGCCTATACTATGGTTTTTGCGATGGTGGCTTGTAGGCATCTGAATCAGCGTCAGAATCGTTGTTGCCATAGTCCCCCTTGGACTTGCTGCCACTATCATGAACCCTGCTCTTCTTTGCAGGAGGCTCGTCATCATCTTCATCCTCTTCCTCCTCCCATTGGTGGGCAAGAGGATCGGCCGGAGGGGCTTCCTCTTGTTTTTCTTCCTCCTCTTTTTCCTCATCATCACCTTCATCCCCATCAGAATTATCTATTGGAGAAGATGAAGAGGCTCCAGAGGCTTCCTCTTCTGATGAAAAGGGGTTACTCCTTTCTTCTTTAGAGGAGGAACCTTGTTGTTCCTCCTCTTCATCTTCTTCCTCCTCTTCTGACTCCTAACTTAGGATGTGATGAGGGAAAGGGACTGGCTCTTGAGGCCATGGATGGTTGACAAGAGAGTCAATCTCCTCTCAGGAAGAGAAATCGTTGGCGGAAGAGAATGAGTAGGAACCCGTTTAGAGTTTTTGGGACAGAAAGAGAAAATTTTTTCGGAGATGAGAGGGAGATGGTTGCAAAATGATCAGGATATGAGTTGTGATTTGAATCATTACATCATTCCCTTTTATAAGGAAAGTGTCATCTCTTGAAAACCTGATAACTTTAAAATTGCGCCTCTTTGGTTAAGAAATGGCCCTTACCTAAACGCTTAAAGGTTTGGGCTGCCTAGTCAGTTATTAATTCAACATGGACTTGTTTATAACCCTTTATTCCAATTTTTAAAACTTGGCGTTAAATTGATCCACTAAAAAAATGACCTAATACTAAAAGGACATGCTTTATGCACGTGTTATAGTTTTTGGTTGTTTTTTTCATTAATATCCTTTTTTAGAATTTTAGGAAAACTTGAAATATTTTCAGACCAACTTAATTTTCAGAAACTCATAAACATTAATTGAAATTTTAAAATTCACCATGTATGAGGAAGCAAAGACTAGCCACGAAGATGAAATTAGCATGGCGCTACCCGCCTAGGCCCTTTCCATGCACTCCATACCTGCTCGCCAACTATATACCGCCATAATGGTGAATCTCGTTCATTATAGACCCCAAATGTTCTGTTACTTGAAGAAACATTCAGGATCTACTGATAAGCCTTTGGAGGAGAAAACAGTTGTCATTGGACCTGGATTTCCATTCAATCTAGGGATACAACGTCATCAACATATTCTGGAGCAGTGCCACCAATTCTTGGATCACATTGTCTTAGAAAATGGCAAACCCATGACGCTGCCTTTCACTTCAAGGTCAAGTATTCGTTTTCATTGGCCTTTATCGAATAAACCTTTTAAGGGATGGATTTCTGGAGTATATGCAAGTGCATGGTTTTTGCGCATGCAACCTTTTTATGAGAAATGGACCAAGAACAAGATACTCCCCTTCTTGAGGCTAGCTTCTTATGAAACTATTCCTTTTGATGGAGCTTTCTCTACAGCCTTATTGGCTTGTTGGGATCCAACCATTAATTTCTTATTATTCAAGTGGGGACCAATGACTATAACCTTAGCTGATATTACTTTTATTACTGGGACTTCTCCTACAGGTTAGTATGAGATTAGCCTTCCAATCTTCCATCATGTGAAAGAATAAAATGAATTCTATAATCAATGCCTATCCATCTTTCGCCAAATTGCTAGTCCTTCTGCCAGTGCTAGCAAGTGTGGCTTTCAAAGGTTCGTTGATTTCTTCACCAGCAAGGATTCAAGTGAGGCAGTAACTCCTCAGGAAGAAATCTTATTCCTTACCTTTGCCTTTTCTAGGCTGATGATGTCAAAACATTATGGTTATCTCTAGCTATTAACATCTCCAACACTTCTGAGAAAGTTGATTTAGCTCCTATTTTATTAGGACAACTTTACAGGTGCCTCTTTAGAAGTATGGAATCCTTAAAAGGTTTTGGCATTCCTACATCTGATTCACCTATTTTCTCCACTGATAGGGGATTTCAACCCTTGTGGCTCTTGAATTGTTGGGGCCATGTATATTTCTCAAGCTTGTTAATACTTAAACCTCATCCTACACTAGTATAAAAAGGTCAATTTTCGTCGGATCCTGGACTACTATCTGCGTCGGACTTTGGTTCGACGGCACAGGTATCGACGCAGATGACCTAAAAATGATCTGCGTTGTATGCAAAAACGACGCAAATGCTTTAGCTATTTGCGTCGCACGATGTATACGGTGCAACGCAAATAGCTCTGCACAACACATCAAAGGAGAAACAATGTGCGTCGCACCGCGATGCACAATACCCTCCCCAGCCGGTTATGGCAATGTTCGTCGCACCTTGCCAATGTGCGATGCAAATCATCAATGCGCGTTACATAGAGGCAAGGTGCGACGCACATTGCCTCTGCCATCCAGGCTGGGCTGGGAAGGGCAATGTGCGTCGCACATTGCCCATTGTGTGACGCACGTTGATGATTTGTGTCGCATGGTGGCAAGGTGCGACGCACATTGCCCTTCCCAGCTCAGCCTGGATGGCAGGGGTAATTTGTGTCGCATGCTGCCTCTGTGCGATGCATATTGATGATTTGCGTTGCACTTTTTGCTATGTTCGATGCATATTGCTTATCATCTGCGTTGCACCTATTGCCATGTGCGACGCATATGTATGGTTTCTTTTTTTCGTTTTTTTCAGCTTTTTTTGTTGGTTTGCTTAGATATTACTAAAATTTGATGAATCGAAACTAAACAAGCATTTATATTAACAATTGTGAGGGGAAAATTCAGCATAGTCTCCTTTGTAATTTGGATAACCCAAGAAATTGTTGGGAAAAAGTTATATATATATATATATATATATATATATATTATATATATAATATATATATATATATATTAATATATATATATATTATATTATATATATATATATATATATAACAAAACTTGTTTCAATACATCTCAAATCATCTCAAGTAAGCAACCAATGTTGCAATACTCTAACAAAAATGTACAACTACTACACTAACAAGTTACTTGGCCCTTTCTTCTGTCTCGAGCTATGCAAAGTAAAGCGCAAAATTGTCTTTGAGTTCATTGATATCATATATGGTGTATGGCTCAATGCTTGAAAGAAAATCCTATAAATATGTTAACTTAGTTAATAAACACTAGGGGAAAAAAAAGGAAGGGCTGCGGAGGAAGGGTTGCGCTTTTGATAAAAGTGCAACCCTACTAGTAAAGGGCCTCGCTTTTGTACAAAAGCGCAGCCCTACTAAGTGAAGGGCTGCGCTTTTATAAAAAGCGCAGCCCTTCTGACTGAGTAGAGCTGCGCTTTTGAAGAAAAGCGCAACCCTTCTTAAAAAAAATTTGAAATAAAAAAATCGCGGGCTTTGAAATATTGAGCGGGCTTCAGATATATTATCCCTCATTCTCTCTCCTCTCTCACGACCCTCCTCCCTTTCATCCTTCTCTCTCATCCTCTCTTCTCTCTAAAAAACTCCCAGAAAATGCGACAAACGCGACAAAAAGCCTGAAATGATTTGCACGAATCATGCCGACGGAGTCCGATTGCCTATTGTGATACCTTTTCGGAAGCGGAACGGGCCAACGAGTCAAACTCACTGCTATGCTGTGACATTTAGGCTTTTTAAGCCATCCGAGTTCGGTTAAGCCTCCAAATAGGCATTTTAAGTATTTCCGAATTTTTTTTCCTTAATTATGTATTAGGGTTTGTTTTATGTATTTAAACATATTAGGTTAATGTTTGGAGTAGTTCTTGTATTTTCAGATCTATAATGTTCTTCTATACTTATCTTTGTTTTGATTAATGTTCTGTATACTTCTCTTTGTTTGATTTAATGTTCTTGTATACTTCTCTTTGTTTTGATTAATGTTATTGTATTTCATCTTCGTTTTGATTAATTCTTGTATTTTCAGATCTATAATTTCTTCTCATCTGTATATTAGTTTTTGTTCCTTTTTTTCATTTTCGTTTCGTTTTTTTTTTTTTTTTTTGGGTTTATTTTCGTTTCGTTTCTCTTCTGTATAATTTCAGAAAATGTCAGATTATGAGTAAAAAATGTCAAAAAAAAAAAATTATTTAATTTTTTTTTTTTGGTAGGAAGGGCTGCGCTTTTTAGGTAAAATACATTTAGATTTCTTATTCTACTAAATCAGAATACTAAACATAAGTTACCAGATTATCTGAGACTAAAAATACCAACTCTTTTGGCCATTCTATGACAGATGCCTCAGCTTGACTGAGTTTCGTGATGAATGAAGTAGGGAGTGGAACTGGAGCATCTGCGTAATCCGCATAAAAATCATCAACAGATACTCTCACGACGATCGTAGAGTGTGCCGATGACTCCTGTCGTGGATGAATGGTACCCTCAGCTACAATGATCGGTCCCGAGACATCCGCTATTGCCAAGCGACATGGAACTTGACTCTTAACATCCAATGAGAGAAGAATGTCATCAATTAAGTGTTTTAGAATCATAATATAATAATTAGAACATATATAAAATGAAAATATACCTACAAGTCCACAAATGAATCATTGCCCCCCGGTTGACAGCTACTAGGAATGACTGGAGTGGAAGGAGTTGGTACTTGAATACCTAAATGCGCCACGAAAGCCATGAACCTGACTAATGCATTTATCTTCGAGTTCATATCTTCCATTGTCTGTTCTCTAACTCTTTGGCTCACTCTAGCTTCTAACGCTTTCATCTCCTCATCATCCATGCCCCTACCCTTGCGAGCAGTATTGCTCCGATCAGGATCTCCCCAAACAAATGTAATCCCAATGCTACGCCCAACTGTTAACACACGCCTAGGTCGGTCTTTCCTCTGCAGAGCACGTGATAGAGCATCATCCATCCGACTTGGAACAAACTCTCCTTCACTTTCTTTCTTTTTCCAATCATCACGAGTTCAAGTTAAAAAAAAAATCATATGATTAGTAGAAGACGAGTAAGTAGACAAGAAAAAGGTTATAAACTTTGAACAAATTTTTTTTTTTTTTGAACAAGTAAGGAAATATACATATGGTAGGAGTTTGCCGTGTACTCCTAACCAAATATAATTAACCTACTTTCATGCACACTAAGCAAGTATAATGGAAGTAGGGATCGTATCCACATGGAGCAAAGGAACTTGATCGGAAATTAGCGAATTAAGAACCCTAGTACGTATGTGCTAAGGCCAAAGTAACCGAATAGGGGGGATTTGGAACAATGTAAGTGAACTAAACTACTCACAATACTAAAACACGAAGAGATTACAATATAAAAAGGCCTTGGACTCGGTTAACATCCACCCTAACCTACTTTGTGATCACGAAACCTTAACCCTCAACCCTTCCTATGGTCACCTATCGAGAAGTCGATACCTCTATCCTCCTAGATCGTGGTTTAACACACGATCCGCGTGGTTTGAACCGCTCTTACTATGACTTAACTCTAATGAATCTCACTTAAGTCCAAACCAAAGTAGCATTAAAGTCGAGGAACACGATAGGATTACTAATGTTATCAAAGCAACAACATTCAAGTAATAAGCTATGCTTCTCTAAGTGTACAAGATTAATGTTCAGCATTTAATCAAACACCTAGTATGCTACATGGAGCTAGGAACACAACAATCCGAATATGCACCTAAAACTAGCATTAGATGATTCACACAACAATACTAGTAACGTTCCTAGCAATGATTATGCAAATATCATGGAAATAAATACAAGAAGCATCACAATGACCATAAGAAAATAGAGAGTAAGAAGTTCTAACAAGTAGATTAGTGCTTAAATAACCAAATCCAAGATGAATGTTTGCGCTAGCAAAGCCATCTCTATCTTTCCTTCGTAGTTAGAACTAAAAATAAAATATAACCCAACCTCCTTACCCTCCAAGGGAGGAAAAGAAAATATAAGGTGTTGCGGCAGGGGTCGCGACTCGCGACAACAGGCAGATCGCGACTCGCGACACTGATCGCGGGTCGCGCCGAGCTCTCTGCCTCAAAAACGCACCAAAACACAAAAATACAAGGAGAGAAGAAATAACTTGGCTTTTGAGGAAGCCATGGAGTTGTAGAACTGAAGTGTGATCAATCCTCAGGTGATGAATAACAATGAAGCTCAAACCACGGACCTCGAAACTCGGAACTCGAACAAAGCTCGAAAAACCTCGGAAGATGCACCATAAAGGACTACGAACAAGGACTCCAGAATACAAAAAGTGATCGGAGGGCTAAGATCGGCCCTCGAGTGTGCCACCATGTAAACTACTCCCTAGACTCCTCAAATCACAACATCCTCCGGCAACACCACCTAACGTCAAATCTCTCCTCAATCCCGACACTAAGCTCGTACCGACACCAAAAACGACTCGAAATCCGCCTAAGATTGGCGGATAACTTGGACACATCAACATACTCACAGAACAAGGCATACACCTTATAATCCCCAAGATCTGAACAAACCAACTAGGTTGGACTCTTCATCTCATGGAGATTGAAAGAAAACACTACAAATCATTACATAACCTTTCCCACCAAGACTTATCATCATTACTCATTTTACTGGGACTATGAGCATTAACTCTGCAAATTACATCCCTCTGAATCCTCGCAAAAACACATCTAGGAGAGCTAACTCTGGCATTCCATTCAGCATCATTTCTTACAAACCAAACAGCATATACGGTGGCATTTAGTGCAGCATTAATCACCTTTCTCTGAAACAAGGAAATTCTTCTCCTTCTAATCCATTTATACCATAACTGCAGCTGTTTGTCCATCCATCTGAGCTTGAGCCAACCCAATACAAGTTGAAGCAATCTCAAACTGAATGTGCACTGGAACCACAGATGGTGGTGTGTTTCATCAGCTCCCTGACAGATGGGGCATTTATCATCATCTGTCACCCCCATTTGACTAATCTATCTTTTGTGTATAACATGTATTGAACAGCTAACCAGCATACAAAGTTATGCTTAGGAACAACTTTCCTACACCACACCAAAGTGTCCCAAAAGCACCTGGGATTTTCTCCCACAATAAGCTTATATGTATTTCTAATTTGGTACTTCTGCATTTGCATTATAACAGGTATTGTCATGGTATTTTTCAGTTGCTCTTTCACTTCACATATACATTTCCAATACCAGCTAGCAGACTTAGGGGGTTTGTAGGCCCACCAATCTACGTTCTTGACATACACGGCATTTATCCATTTAATCCATAGAGAATCTTCTTTTTTTGCTATTGCACACACCAATTTACCCAGAGCTGCTTCATTCCAGTAGTCAATCCTCCTGAATCCAAGCCCACCATCTTTTTTTGGCAAACAAGTTTGATTCCAATCAATGTTACTTGGCCTCGAAGTGAAATATTCACCACTCCATAAAAATGATCTGCAAACCTCCACAATCTTCTTTATCACTCCTTTTGGAATCACAATGATCTGACCCCAATAGACATGAAGGCTCATGAGGACAGAGTTTATCAGTTGTACTCTGGCTGCATATGAGAGATTTCTTGAGCTCCATGTTTTGATTCTGCTTATCATTTTGTCACAATGAGCTTGACAGGCCCCGTTGCTAATCCTTGTGCAACATATGTGCATTCCTAGATTTGTGAAAGGAAGTTTCCCTAAGGAAAAACCAGACACATCAAGGATCCTTTGTATATCCTCATCCTCCATATCAGTTGTGTAAACAACAATCTTATTCTTATTCACACATAATCCAGAAGTCTCTGAGAATAATTTAAAACCTTGTAGCAGCATATAAGTAGACACAATCCAGAAGTGTCTGAGAACACATCATCAGCAAACACTAGGTGATTACAATGCTTACAATGGACTCTTTTATCTTTTGTGTTTCTTCATTAGGAAAGAAGAAATTTTCATCCTTATCTTTTTTCGATCTCGCGAGAAGCCACAGCAATGTCCGATCTGGCAAGGAGGAAATCACTGATTATGTAGAGGAGTCAACAGATGATCTTGTAGAGGATGCAGGGATATACCCTTTGCATTTCCAAATGGGAATCATCTCCGCAAATGATTTTTGACCCAAAAATTGAGGATGCTTGTTAGTAGCCTGAGAGATTCTTGCTTTTTCACTTTTAGCCTAATATAGGATTTAGTAACTAGTCAATATTGAAGAACCTAAATATAATATAATTTCATATGATTGTAACGTATATATTACATACCTGGAACTCCTTAGAGCTACATTTTTTTACAAACTTGTCCAAGATCTCTCCAGGATACATCTCGTATGGTTGCCTATCATTTTTAGGCCCCTTCCTTGTTTTCGTGATCCATCTAGTCACCAATCTTGACTTAAAATCTCTCCACCACTTATCACATGTAGTCAGGACATCTCGTTTCTTCCTCTCATCCTCTTCTATTCCAAACTCTCTCTTCAATATACACAAATAAACCAATTAATATTACACGATTAGTATAATAAACATAATCTTAATTAGTGTATTAAAAGAATAAAGTTACTTACTTTAACATATTCCCACAAAGTCTTTTTTATGCCTTCTGGAACATCATCCCAACTGTCGTACAAGATAGACACATGACTTTTACTGATCTCCCCGCAATATGTCTTGTACTCACCAGCAAATTGCCCAATCGGACGTATCCACTCATCCCACAAAAGAACTCTTTGAAAGCCGGGTTCGGAATGTATCCCTTTTGTAGGACCTCTTGGCCTGCTAACTTTCGTGTTCCTAGCAGCTCCATCAGTAATTTGGGGGCTTATCAAATGCATCATGCATTATCTCATCTTCCGTCACTACACCTGAAAACATGTACATGTTAGATCAATCAATAAAGTAATACACAATTATTTGAACATGCAAACCACAAAATAAATAATTAAAGATTATAAACATTAGTAGTTGTGTTAATATTACATAATTTACCTATTAATTAGTTATTTCTTTGCCAACGTAAAATCCATCATTGTAGTCTCAACGAAGGTAATTTGTGTCTAGATCTTCCCCTAATGTACTTGGAATGACTACTGACGAAGCAATGACTTCATTGAATTAAGCATCATAATCTTCTTCATCGTGTACATCATCAATTCCAAGTATTCTCCTTTTTCCTTCGATGACAAAAAACCATTTTGAATCGGCAGGGTCAACCATGTAGAATACTTGTTTTGCTTATGATGCCAATATTAAGTTATCTTCATGATATCCTAACCGGCTGAAATTGACTAATGTAAAAAAGTCATGTTCATCCTTCTTCACACCACGACGAATATCAACCCACTTGCATTGGAACAATGGAATTTTGAAGTCAACATAGTCAAGTTCTAATATCTCTTCAATGAACCCATAGTAAGACTTCATTGTCTCAACAATCGTTCTATCTCTTTTACTTTTATACTCTGATGACAAAGCACTACTACAAAAAAGGACAGAGATAACTGTTAAATAAGGCTTTACATAACAGTTTTGAGGTGTTATCCAAGTCAATGTAATGTAAAGTAAACATAACACCTGACGAAAGTGTTATGTTTGCCAGAGAAAACATAACAGTCATTTATAATATACGTTATACCGCTAGATAACACATTTTGTAAAGAAGTGTTATGTTTGCTATTTATATGACAAATTAAAAGAAGGAAAATTTAACACTTATCTTCAATAACTGTTATGTTTTCCTATAACATATATAACATATATTACCTATAACTGTTATCTATGATAATTTTTTTTTAAATAATCAAATTATCATTTCACACATATATTGGCATTAGGCATTGCAGCACACAGGACAACAATGTCGTATAGTACAATTCCATTTTTTTACAGGACAGTACAATACCTGTATCTGTTATATAATTAATACTCAACCCATAAGATCTTACAGCCAATAAATTTAATATGATTACCAAATTTCCAAAATTCTTTATATCACAAAATAATTCAACTAATATTCATAATTCTAAACTTCTAAAAAACTACTATATATACATATCAATATCAATCTAAATCATAAACAATATCAAATCTAGTCTATAGCTACATCGACATGATATCAATATCCAGATCCAAAAATATAATGTATGTCCAAAAGTGGATTAAAGTAAAAACAAAATTAGGCGGAAAGTTAGAACTCATTCATCATTTGTGCTTCGTGTTGATCTCCGACATATGTAATCCACAACTCCCTAAGTTCATCAATTTTCTCTTGAGAATAGGTTGGACCAGCACCTTGATAGTACTACAATAAAGGTAATTACAAAATAATTATTCATATACAAAAACATGAAAAGTATTTAAACTTTATAATTGATCATGAACAAATTAAAAGGAAACAAATAAGAAGATGAATGTTTAGTTTTTCCCAAAGTTTGAAGGGTCAAGTATGATACTACATTGTTCATTGATAAGCTATTGTTGGCTCAAAAAGGGAATTATGTATATTTAGCTATCAATGTGAGGACCACATGAGTTTATGTTATGGTTTCTCATTGAGAGTAATGATTTGCTTTCGTATGTGCTATACAAAACCTAGCCATATGATTCTTAGGTAATAAAGTTATATATAGTAAGTGGTTAGAAATTGATCAAAGTAAAACATTTACTTACTGTTATCAACTCGTAAAGTGAATTCTTTAGCTCTATAGGAACATCACCCCATCGTAGGTAGTTGATGTCTACACGCTCACGAACAAGTACATCAAGATAAGTGCAGAATGCCATTCAATGATCCCCACATGTAACCTTTCTTCTATTCCATTCAGGTGGATTTTTTCAACCCTCCTAAATCGCCTTCCCTACTGTTGCACATATTGTGCGACCTCTAGACGATGAACCTTTCTTCTATTCCATTTTATAAATGTGATATCACATATTTGATAAGTATACAAATAATTATTATTCAATCTCTTTTGGGCACTAGCTTGCATATGACCAGTCACCAATTAGTTATTATTTTGAAGTTCAGATCGAAGAGGGTAAAAAAAATAGCTTAATCCAAATTATTCTAATTAAATATAGTTTTTGTGTGCGCCATACTCGTGCATTCAATTTCAATGGCCAACAACTTTAAGCTTACCATATTTGAAAACAACTAACAAAAAGCCAAGTAAATGGCACATAGACCAAACTGTAATATGAGTGGCCATAGCATATCAAACAAGAAATTAGAAGCTTTAAGTGAAAAAGGCGAAAAAACTAAGGTGAATTGAATATTTCATGACCCTTGAACCTGAAATCATGACCCCATTCTGATGGGCAATGTGCTTCATCAACCGTAAAAAGACATATTTAAGCCTTGAGCAGTTTTAACCAAAAGCTGCAAAGATGAGACAATAACATTGATTTAAATTCAGACAGGCACCATTTATTCAGTTTTCACAAGCAGGAAGATAAATGGATTGGTCAAATATTTGAGCTTGAGCCTGTAATTCATAATAAACAACAAGGAGAAGTCTCCCTTTCTCTATAAATTATGCACCTTGAATAGAATTCAATGATAGTAGCTTATGTCCAGAATTAAGATGAGATAGGGGAAGAAAGAAAGACAGAGAACAGAAAAGAATACAAAACACATGATAGAAAGGGACAATCCCCCATGCGACATCACAACAAGAATGTCACCCTTTTCCGTCCGCCAAAATCGGACGCAAAAAACGCGGGATCGGACGCTAAAAACGCGGGATCGGACGTTAAAGCTATTAGCGTTCGTCAACGGACGCTAAAAGGCTGATGCAAAACCCCTAGTCGCTAATTCTTCGATTAGCGTTCGCTAACCGGACGCTAAAAACCCCTACTTTAGAGTCGGATGCTAATTAGCGTCCGAGTTTTGAATCGAACGCTAATTAGCGTCCGGCTTTCGCTAATTAGCGTCCGGCTCAAGTCGGATGCTAATTAGTGTCTGACTTTAAAGTCGGATGCTAAATTTGAAATTTCATATGCTAATTCTCTTTTTTTTTTTTTCAAATGTAATGTTCATGCTTGTATTTGTATGGTGCAATGTTGAGACTTATCAGTAACCACTTTTCCTTGGTTATTGTGTTGTCAGACTTGTCACTATCAAATATAATTATGCAAATTTAGAGGAAAAATTATAATTATTATTATATGTAATAAAAGTAATTACAATATAAATAGAAATGATAAATCAAGATTTGTGAATAATTTACAACCTTAAATAAATAATAACAAAAATTCTATCTAATACATTAGAAAGAAATCATTTCTTCTTCAATATACGAATCTTCAATCTTCAACCTTTCCAAAGTCATCCTATCAAACTCAAACAAACCTGCAAAAGAAAAAAAATCACAATTAGTACAATATTTACTATATTAAAGTCATAAATATCCTCACATACTATTTCACAATGCTAAGCTCATTTTGCAATTTTTGTCATAAATGATCCCAAAACAGTTATATATATATATATATATGTATATATATGTATATATATATGTATATATATGTATATATATATGTATATATATGTATATATATATGTATATATATGTAATATATGTATATATATGTATATATATGTATATATATGTATATATATGTATATATATGTATATATATGTATATATATGTATATATATGTATATATATGTATATATATATGTATATATATATATATAAGTATCATTTTTCATTGTAAAATATGTTTTTTATACTTGCTCAACAATGAATGCAACCATGAAGGCATGAATTAAACAACACCCATCAAATTGCAAAACTTAAATAGCAAATTTCACGACACCATGATATAACCAAGCTACCAATCCAAATCTCATCCTCAAACCATTTTGATTCAAGCATTCAAGCAATATCAATATGACTATTAATTTCTAAAGAGTCAGATCAAAATCAATATGATAACAACAAAGTGATAGAATGACTGACATTCACAAAGAGGAGGTTGCTGAGGAAAACCGCACCGACGATGACATTAGCTTTTAATTTGAATGTAACAACAACGAAGTATCCATCTAGCAACAAGGGCAGTGTTTGGGCCCATTTCTTGGATAAGCCCACCTATGGCAAAATTACTAAAATACCCCTACATCTAGGGAAGCAAATCCTCCACCAGCTGGAGGTGACTAAAATACCCTCATTCATTGGGGCTCCTCTCCTCTATAAATAGGGGTTGTCTCATCAGACAAAGGTACGCAATTCTAAGCTACAAAAACGAGAGCATCTCTCTCTACATTGATCCCTTTCTCTCTCTACCTCAATCATCAACTGACTTGAGCGTCGGAGGGGCGATCCCGGGACCACCCCGGGGTAGGCTAACCTTGTTTTGCAGGATTCCGATGTACGGAGAACGGAGCTCAGGCATACCTTCTTGGGGCCATATCAAGTTTCTCAGCACACATCAACACTTATGATCACCCTCAATTTCTTAGTAGAAACAGTTTGGCGCCGTTTGTGGGGAAAGTACAAGAAGTTACTTCGCCACCACTCAGCAAGATTCACCTTGTTGCTACTCAGCAAAACTCACCTCATTGCTGCTCAGCAATGGCCCCAACCATGAAGACATGCTCCCAAGCCAACCGTTCCTGGAGAGCTCAAGCATCCCATATGCACCTATGGTGCTATCCCTCTATCCGAATGATGAGGATTCCACCCCAATGGAGAATCCACCACGGAGTCGGTCATCCCGCAACATCAGGTCAGATGTGAGTAGCTGACCCAATGCCCATAACTTCAACAAACGTCACCTTGATTGCATCTCATCTTCAACAAACTCTCCAGCAAAGTCGGATGTGTATGGTCTCCACTCGTCGTGACAAGATCATTTGTCTTTCCTGAGATGGTCAGCCTAACCGGCTAGGGCCTAAATAGAGGAAGGACCGTGTCAACCCTCAAAGGGGAAAACCTGTTATCACTCCGAAGGGGTTGTATTGAAGAGCGCAACCCATGAAGACTGATCTGAACGAGGGGTATGGTGACTCAGAACCGTAAAACCTCTCCAGAATAAGAAGTGGCACCCTCGAGTTTATGATGTAGTTCGGCCAGATGGGCCTATTCATCAAAGGCACCAACTCATCAATGATACATACTCCTTCGGTGTACCCACTCATCCTTGGGTGCTTGCTCATCCTTGGGTGCTTGCTCATCCTTGGGTGCTTGCTCAGCCGAGGCATCTACTCAGCCTCAGATGTCTACTCAACTTATAAGAAATTCATCTCAGCTTCAAAAGGCACACTATCAAAAGCCTTGCATCACCCAGATCAGTCCAGCAAAACTAAAACTATCAAGTCAATAGAGGTGAGCAAAAGGAGGCTCAAAAGGGTAGAATTTCGCCATGACACCTCCTCAGTCAGGAGGGGGAAATCTCACTAACATAGCCAAAAATGGCTAAGTACAAGCATACCGGAACATTCATAACGTCAAAATGGCGAAGCTCAAATCGACCCATATCCTCCATATCTGGACCCGCTCGGTCACTAGAAGACCCCTCCTCCTTTGCTGAGTCACTCATACTTAGCGGCATACTCATTCAAGCTAAGTACTTAAATTCGCGCCCACTCGGACGACATGTGGCTCATTAGTCCCTTATCCGAGTGCCATCCGACCCGGTCAGCTGATAGGAGACCCTCTCTTCTTCGTCGAACCGCCCTAATACTTAAGCCAAATTTAGGCTAAGTAATTCACTGATACCTGCTCGGACAGGGACCCGGTCGGCCATCTTGTATTGAACATAACTTGAAGCGAGGCACAATCTCGGCCAAGGGAGCTGCTCGGGCAAACATATACTTTGCAAAAGTTCGATGGCGTTTCACCCCTCTCCCGAGCCCAGCAGGGTCCCCCAGGAACATGGATCTCTTGTTTTCCGCTGGACGATCGCCTTGGGAAGGAATGATGCTACCCTATCCGATCATCCAGCGTGGGGCTAATTGCTTGAACGCCTCAGCTGGTCAAATGAAATACACTTGATGGAGGTGCGATGATGTTCGTCACCTCCTGAACAAAAACTTCTCCAACGGCACTCAAATATGGAGAAGCCTCCCCCGACTAACTTAGTCGAAAAACGGCTAGGTATTAACAATTGAACCTACTCGGGATCTGAGTAGCGTTAGAAGACCTCCTCGGGAAGCATGGGATTAACAAAGCCCTCCCGGGTCGGGAAGCTCGTTCATTGGCACCTCCTCAGTCATAAGAGGAGCGTCCTAACCAACTTAGCCGAAGTATAGCCAAGTATCAACGACTGGACCTACTCGGGAGTCGAGTAGCGTCGCAAGATCTCCTCGGCCAAACATGGGGCTCATTAGCCTCTCGAGTCGAGCATATATCGCGGTACCTCCTCGGCTATGCCAGGAGTACTCTATCACTTAGCGAAAATAGCTAAGTGCAAACAAATTCACCTCCTCGGACAAACATGGGGCTCATTAGCCTCCCGAGTCGAGCGTGTATCTCGCGGTACCTCCTCGGCTATGCCAGGAGTACCCTATCACTTAGCGAAAATATCTAAGTGCAAACGAATTCACCTCCTCGGCCAAACATGGGGCTCATTAGCCTCCCGAGTCGAGCGTGCAAACAAATTCACCTCCTCGGACAAACATGGGGCTCATTAGCCTCCCGAGTCGAGCGTGTATCTCGCGGTACCTCCTCGGCTATGCCAGGAGTACCCTATCACTTAGCGAAAATATCTAAGTGCAGACGAATTCACCTCCTCGGCTAAACATGGGGCTCATTAGCCTCCCGAGTCGAGCGTGCAAACAAATTCACCTCCTCGGACAAACATGGGGCTCATTAGCCTCCCGAGTCGAGCGTGTATCTCGCGGTACCTCCTCGGCTATGCCAGGAGTACCTTATCACTTAGCGAAAATAGTTAAGTGCAAACAAATTCACCTCCTCGGACAAACAAGGGGCTCATTAGCCTCCCGAGTCGAGCGTGTATCTCGCGGTACCTCCTCGGCTATGCCAGGAGTACCCTATCACTTAGCGAAAATAGCTAAGTGCAAACAAATTCACCTCCTCGGCCAACACAAGGGGCTCATTAGCCTCCCGAGTCGAGCGTGTATCTCGCGGTACCTCCTCGGCTAGGCCAGGAGTACCATATCACTTAGTGAAAATAGCTAAGTGCAAACAAATCGAGTCGCTCGGCCACTAGGAGACCCTCTCTCCTGTGACGAGTCGCTCTCATACTTAGCCAAATTAAGGCTAAGTACTTCATTGACACCCACTCGGACAGCATGGGGCTCATTAGCTCCTCATTCGAGTGGCGTCCGACCAGCTCGGCTTATTGGAGACCCGCTCGGCCACTAGGAGACCCTCTCTCCTTTGACGAGTCGCGCCCATACTTATAATTTGGCTTAAGTAATTCATTCGCACCCACTCGGACAGCATGGGGCTCATTAGCTCCTCTTCCAAGTGGCGTCCGACCCGCTCGGTCACTAGGAGAGCTTCCCTTCTTTGACGAGTCGCTCTCATACTTAGCCAAATTAAGGCTAAGTACTTCATTGACACCCACTCGGACAGCATGGGGCTCATTAGCTCCTCATTCGAGTGGCGTCCGACCAGCTCGGCTTATTGGAGACCCGCTCGGCCACTAGGAGACCCTCTCTCCTTTGACGAGTTGCGCCCATACTTATAATTTGGCTTAAGTAATTCATTCGCACCCACTCGGACAGCATGGGGCTCATTAGCTCCTCTTCCAAGTGGCGTCCGACCCGCTCGGTCACTAGGAGAGCTTCCCTTCTTTGACGAGTCACTCTCGCACTTAGCCGAATTAATGCTAAGTTTTTCATAGGCACCCACTCGGACGGAATGAGGCTCATTAGCTCCTCATCCGAAGTGGCGCCCGATCCGCACAAAGACCTCCTCAACTAGAGCACCTGCTCGGCCAGTAGAGTTACTCGGTCAAGGCACCCAGTCGGATTATGAAGCTACTCGGCCATAATAGTCGCAAGGCCACGACACCAACTCGGCCGGCCCCGAAGACACCTGGTCGGCTTGCCTCAAAGGCACCTGGTCGGCCTACCTTAACAGCCCCCTCTCAACTCGACCAAGGCATCTGGTCGACCCCTCAATAAAGACACCTGGTCGGCCCGGGTAACCATGGAACGTGGTCGGTCAGTTCGACCAATGCACCTGGTCGGCTATTCGTCCTAAGTCACCCGGTCGGCTAGCTTGCCATCGCATCCACTCGGCCAGCATAGCTCGAGAGAGCGGCTCGGCCCCTCGACCAGAACATCCGCTCGGACTCGGCCAGCAAAGCTCGAGAGAGCTGCTCAGCCACTCAGCGCATACCCCTGGTCGGCCCCTCACCAAGGCACCTGGTCGGCCCTTCACCAAGGCACCTGGTCGGCCCCTCGACCAGAGCATCCGCTCGGACTCGGCCAGCAAAGCTCGAGAGAGCTGCTCGGCCACTCAGCGCATACCCCTGGTCGGCCCTTCACCAAGGCACCTGGTCGGCTTGCCTCAAAAGCACCTGGTCGGCCAACCTTAACAACACCCTTTCAGCTCGACTAAGTCATCCGTCGACCTCTTAACCAAGGAACCTGGTCGGCTGCTCGTCCTGGGCATCCGGTCGGCCCGGGTAACCAAGGAACCTGGTCGGCTGCTCGTCCTAGGCATCTGGTCGGCTAGTTTGCTATGCCACCCGGTCGGCCAGTAGGGCTGGTCGGCCAGCATGGTTCAACGGAGCAAGCTCGGCCTGCTCGGACAACCCCGCCAGCCTCAGAGGACCTGCTCGGCCAGCCTCAAGGCACTTGGTCGGCCTGCTTCAAGAGCACTTGCTCGGCCAGCTACAAAAGTACGTGGTCGGCCTGTTCTAAAAGCATCCCCTCAGCTCGAACAAGCCCGAGGGGGCTGCTCGGCCACTCAGCCAGCTTAGGCTTCGAGAAAGTGTCGGGGGCGTTACTTGGTTAATCCTAGCGCCAGAAGATTTCCTCGACAATGATCCGGCATAAAAATTCTTGGGTCCCGTTCAACATCGGCAAAAATGCAATCACCTTATTCCGCCAATCAACCGAACTAAAAATGGCGATTTCCACTCCGATTACTTGGCGTGGGGCTAATTGTTTGGGCCCATTTCTTGGATAAGCCCACCTATGGCAAAATTACTAAAATATGTTTTTTATACTTGCTCAACAATGAATGCAACCATGAAGGCATGAATTAAACAACACCCATCAAATTGCAAAACTTAAATAGCAAATTTCACGACACCATGATATAACCAAGCTACCAATCCAAATCTCATCCTCAAACCATTTTGATTCAAGCATTCAAGCAATATCAATATGACCTTTAATTTCTAAAGAGTCAGATCAAAATCAATATGATAACAACAAAGTGATAGAATGACTGACATTCACAAAGAGGAGGTTGCTGAGGAAAACCGCACCGACGATGACATTAGCTTTTAATTTGAATGTAACAACAACGAAGTATCCATCTAGCAACAAGGGCAGTGTTTGGGCCCATTTCTTGAATAAGCCCACCTATGGCAAAATTACTAAAATACCCCTACATCTAGGGAAGCAAATCCTCCACCAGCTGGAGGTGACTAAAATACCCTCATTCATTGGGGCTCCTCTCCTCTATAAATAGGGGTTGTCTCATCAGACAAAGGTACGCAATTCTAAGCTACAAAAACGAGAGCATCTCTCTCTACATTGATCCCTTTCTCTCTCTACCTCAATCATCAACTGACTTGAGCGTCGGAGGGGCGATCCCGGGACCACCCCCGGGGTAGGCTAACCTTGTTTTGCAGGATTCCGATGTACGGAGAACGGAGCTCAGGCATACCTTCTTGGGGCCATATCAAGTTTCTCAGCACACATCAACACTTATGATCACCCTCAATTTCTTAGCAGAAACAGGCAGGCCAAGAAAATAAGCACCCTCACCTCATGAATATCAACCAGCTTATAAATTTGCTGCACCAATTTGCTAATTTATTCATCTGTACCAGTCACAACAGTAGTGATGCGAGATAGACCCTCAGTTTTCGGATGACCCACAGCTAAACTCTGATATTAATTAGTGACATTCTGAATTTATGATAATAATGTAAAGATTCAAGGTGAATGATGAAAAGATAAGGCTATATTTTGTATCAGCAGTTCAGCACAACTAAAATATAAGTCTGATTTTGACTAATTCTGTTTAATATGGATAATGGACCATCTCATCTCTAGCATTACACGACATCCATCACTTAATTTATGTAGCATGTGGAATGAGAATGTTAAATGTAAACAAAACAGAATGAAGGATTTAATAGACAGTTGGTGTGCAACTTGCCAACAACTATAGTGCAACTTGGAGATTTGGAAGATATGGAAGGAGTACGTAGTAGTTTAGTAATATTTTATGTCTAATAGTCTATATCAGAGCCAGGTTGCTAAGACATTCTTCATCAGCTTCTTAATTTTGGAGTTTTCATTTTACCTCAATACCCATATGATTAGTGTTATCATAAGAGTCCAAAAATCCTCACTGAAAAGAACCTAGTATACCACCTAATAATGAGACCCCAAATGATAAGGAAAACCTAAAATTAACTCTTGACAAAATAAAAAGCTACATATCATTATGTGTAAGACCACAAGTGCTCAGTAAAGGTTTTAATTTGTATACTTGGTTCTTATTATATAATTAAAGTCATCCTAAATTTGGAGTGTATATGAGATATCATTCTAAACTTAAAAATGTTCCAGTGACTTTAAAATAATTAAACTCATCCTAAATCCTTGACATTACTTGTAACTGATAACACTTAGTTTCATTCCAGTTCCCAATTACTAAAATTTGAAATTCTGATTAACAAAGTGACAAAATTCACGGCAGCAGAACATACTTGGCATCAATTTAGTTCAGCACAAATAAGTAAATTCACTTTATACATTAATGAATTAAATTTAGTTCAGAAAAATTAGATTGAAAGAACCACCATAAAGCTCCAAATTCAATTTTACATGAACATGACTTCCTACAACCATGAACCACCAACAACGTTGGCTTTTTTCATTGTAACCCTATAGCCAGTTAGGCCCGACACAAACCGCACATACACATATGTCAAGTTGTATGAGATGAGAGTGAAAACAAATAAGAGGTAGATGTAGTATACCAAGCAGTCGGAGTATATCAGATAGAGTTGCCTGCACCAACAAAATAAGAAGTTAGAAGACCACCTGTAAACACTAAACAGACTTCCAAATAAACATAGAGATCAGGTTTACTGCCTAAGCATGCAATTCTTCATTTGTGGGCTCTCGTTTTGCTTCTTTCTTTGTTTCTCCTTTACCCGAACCCCCACACGAGCCGGAAAGCACCACCCTCCCCGAACAACCCCACGAACAGACCCACCCAAACCAAAACAACAGATCCAAAAACCCAAACCAAAACAACAGCGAAAACGAAGATCCAAAAACGAAAACTGAAAACAAAAATTTCAAAACTAAAAATTTTAAAAGCGATAATTCAAAAACTGAAAATTTAAAACCAAAAATGAAAATTCAAAAAACGAAAATTAAGAAACTGAAAATTTAAAAAGCGAAAATAAAAAAAATTGAAAATTGAAAAACGAAAATCGAAAAACGAAAATTGAAATATGAAAATCCAAAAAACTGAGAATTCCAAAACTGAAAATCCAAAAATGAAAATTCAAACGACAATTAAAAATAAAACAAAATATACCTGATAAAGAAGCGGCGGTGATGCTTGAAGACCGCGATGATGCTCAGAGACAGAAGCGGCAATGATGCAACCAACTGAACAAAACCCTAACCACAACCAACTGAACAAAAATACCAGATCTGAGGAAAATGAAAAGTTTGAGGAAGATGAAAAGTTAGACAGAGGAAAGAATTGAGGTGAGTGAGAGAGAGCGGTGAGAGAGGATTTTATTTCTTATTTAGGACAATTGGACGGTTTGAGGGAGCGGTCGATTGATTTTGGTAAGACCAATAAATTAGCGTCTGCCAATCGGACGCTAGTTTACTTAACGGACGCTAATTAGTGTCCATTTTTGTAAACGGACGCTAATTAGCGTCTGTTTACAAGAATGGACGCTAAAAAACAAGAAAGCAGACGCTAATCTGCGTCTGTTATATATCAGACGCTAATTTTGAATTTACCGTTCACTTGTATGTCGGACGCTAAATTCAGACGCTTAAAAGGCGGATTCTTATTGTGATTAAATTCAGTAGCTACAATATTTGAGACTCTCATTGCACAGTCAACTTCTAATGGTTATCTTATGAGTTGCATTGATGGTGATATCATAATTGCTTTTCCATAACCTATCTAATTATAATGGCTACAAAAGGAAACAAAAGTAATTTGAACTAACACCAATACTTGAATTCAGTATCAGATTGATTATGATTACAAAAATAGCTAATTGCAACAAGAAATCCACAACCAGAAGACATTGTAAATTTCGATCTATTTTCAACTGCATTAGTAAACTACTCACAACTAGCACCACTATAACACACTATTACAGTCGCAATCACAAAGTGTTCAGAAATAGCTAATTGTAACATGGAATCCACAAGAAGACGACATTTTCTATACAGATTTGACAATTTCAGAAAATAAAATAGTAATTAAATAATTGCCTCAGATAATTTCTTTGGATAATTTCCTCGGATAATTTTGTAATAAAAACTTGATATGAAAATAAAAGGCAAAAATAACCTTGCAAAACAGATTCAACATTAGATCGAAACTCAAAACTATGCTTGTACTCATCAAGTCATGTCATTAATCGAAAACAAAGAAAACAAATGAAAGCTATAGAACCTGGTATTTTGGATTTGGTGAGTGAAGAGAGAGAAAAGTAAGGAGGAGTGCCAGCATTTATTAAGGAGAGAGTATGGACTAAGGAAATAGAAACATGGGGTTTGTACTCATCAGGTCATGACTCATGCGTCTAGTACTATGGTTTTTGGGGCTTAACCCAGTTTAAAGAATTTTTAAAATATATTTGGGGCCCTTCTAAAGGTGAGGCGAGTCCTGTTCTAAGTCCCACTTTGGATTTACCCAGGGTCGGGCTTGGTTTAGAGCAAAAATTCAAGGATACGCAGTACCTGATCCTAATTTCTAGCCATGACAGTTTTTTTTTCAATTTAATTATTATGACAGATTTATTATTATTAATAATAAGCAAAGATAACAGTTTTTATTATTTTCATAAGAAAATTAAAGCATCACATAATAGTTTCATGGCAAAGATAACACGCATTAACATAAGTGTTATGTAATATATTATCAATACAACCTAAGATAACAGTTCTACGGTTAAAACGTTAAATTTAAACTTTACATAACGGTTGCTTAAATAAGAGTTAATTTAGGGGTGTTATGTTTGCCCTTTTTGTAGTACTGAAGCCCCCATCGTAACACCACTGTTTTACATCGTGGATTTGTCATCTTGCCACTTAGTGGAAAATGTATAACCATTGATGTCATACCCCTCGTAGGAAAGAACTTGCATCTTTGACCCATATGCCAACCATTTCAACGTATTCGATACATCGTTAGGAGTATCAGATAATTGGTTCATAACTCGTTCTTTAAACCAATCAACGAACGTTCAATTATGCTCAATCATCAACTCACGTTCATTACTGAACCCTAAGCACAATCATTTGCTCATCTAAGTAAGGATGAACTTGTTTCACATTTTCTAACACAATCAATTCTGCTTTTCTTTTCAACTTTCCATCAAGACACAATCTTTTTCTCCCAATGGTACCACAACCTTCAAGCCTTCCTTCATGTCTAGATTTTGGCAAACCAATTGCTTGTGCACGTGCTAAATACTGACTTGCATATTCAGATACTTCCTCAGCAACTGTTCTTTGACAAATACTTGCTTCTGGTCTAGCTGGATTCATCACTTTACCCTTCAGAGTACCCATATGTCTTTCAAAAGGCCACATATACCTCATACAAACGGGCCCACAAAGTTTAATTTCTCTGACAAGATGGATTATCAAATGAGGCATGATGTCAAAGAATGATGGTGGAAAGTACATTTCAAATCGGCACATCGTCTCTATTACATCGGCTTGCAAGTTATCTAGAGTGTTAGGATCAATCACCTTAGTAGAGATAGTTCTGAAGAAGAAACACAATTTTGTGATTGTATATCTTACTTTGGAAGGCAAAATTCCTCGTATTGCAACAGGTATAATATATGCGATCAAGATATGACAATCATGAGATTTCAAACCAACAAGTTTCAAGTCCTTCAGTGAAACAAGGTTTCGGAAATTTGACGAGTATCCAGCAGGAACCTTTAACCTATGCAGGGACTCACAAAAACTAGTTTTCTCCTTCTTAGACAAAGTGTAGCAAGCTGGTGGAAGATAATAGCGTTGTCCCCGCTCTTGAGGTGCTAGTTCTGGTCTGCCCATTTCAGCCATGTCTTTCCTAGCTTTAACTCCATCCTTTGTCTTCCCGGGCATATTCAACAATGTTCCGACAATGGCATCACAAACATTTTTCTCAATGTGCATTAAATCAAGACAATGTCTGACTTCCAAACATTCCCAATACGGAAGGTCCCAAAACTTAGATCTTTTCTTGTATAAGTTCTTTGAGACACTTTTGAAGGGCTTGCCAAAAATTGTTTCAATATCCTTTACCCTATTAGAAACCTCTTTTCCACGTAAAGGTACAGGGCTTCTCTCATCTCCACTTTTCCTTGAACAACTTTTTCTTCTACGGAATGGATGATCTAAAGGAAGCCATGTACGATAATGCAGGAACATTCTTCCCACAATGATGTAACCGCTTTCAATCATATTCTCATCACAAATAGGGCATGCCTTTGCTCCTTTAACCGTATACCCTGACAAATTCCCATAAGCCGGGAAATCATTAATCGTGCAAAATATCATGGCACGCAATGTGAAGTCAGTTTTCGCATACGCATCGAACATGGAAACACCTTCATCCCACAACAATTTCAGATCTTGAAGAGTGGGTCAAGATACACATCTATGTCGTTTCCGGGTTGCTTAGGACCCGAAATAAGAAGCGATAGCATAATAAATTTACGCTTCATACATAACCAGGGAGGGAGATTATAAATTGTCAGTAGAACCGGCCAAGTGCTATGTTGGGTACCTAGTGTGCCAAATGGGTTCATCCCATCTGTACAAAGTCCAAGCCTAAGATTTCGAGGTTCTTTACCAAAATCGGGAAACTTTCGGTCGATATTTCTCCATTGCGGAGAATCGGCCGGATGTCTAAGCATCCCATCTTTCTTCCTCTCGTCCGCATGCCATCTTATAATTAGCATTATTTTCATCCAAAATAAACGCCTAAATCTGGAATGAGGTAGATACCAAAGAACTTCGCCGGAGTTTCTTTCTTTCTCATCCCCTCATCATTATTCTCTTTACCTTTGTATCGAGACTTTCCACACCTAGGACACTCACGCAAATCCTGGTACTCTTTGATACAACACACAATCATTTTGACATGCATGTATCTTTCTCATATTCCATACCTAATGGACACAACAATTTCTTTGCCTCGTAGGTAGAGTTGGGCATTTCATTCCCTTCAGGTAGCAATTCTTGTAAAAAAGTGAACAACTCACTTAGACTTTTATCTGTCCAACTATGCTTCGATTTCATATTGAACAATGAAGGATTCCAGAAAGTTTAGTGAAATTCTACACCCCGGATACATAGGTTTTTCCGCTGCACTTAAAATACTATCATACATATGCGGACGATCGTTCTTTCATCCTCCAAATTGTGCAACATCTCATCTACTCTATCATTTCATCATCTACCATGTCTTTTCATCATCTACCCTATCATTCTCATTATCACATCTCCTTCAATCTCAACCTCAACTCAACATCATCAACATGCAAATCATCACACAAGCTAGTGGAGCTCATACCCATATCATAAAACTCTCCATGCCATGTCCACCTAGTATAGTTACTCTTAAACCCACGACGAATCAAATGATCTTTAATTTGATCCATATCACGATACCCCCTTGAGTTATTGCAATCACAACAAGGACACAAGACTAACTTTGACCCATTCTCGATTGATGTTCTAAGCAACTCGATAAATTCATTAACCCCTTGTAGAAATGTCGCAAATTCGATTACCACACATCCAGTTTCGATCCATATTCATACACTAGAGACACCAAACAAGAACACAATTGATCACATCATTAAAAGTGGTTTATCAAATGCAGTCATGACCATTTGGGTCTGTTGTATAATATGAGCACTATAAGAGGGGGGTGAATTATAGTGAGAGAATAAGCTATACTTTTTGCGAAATTAAAAGTAAACTTGGGAACAAACAACGGGAACACGAGAGATTTAGCGAGGAAAAACTTCCTAGGCCTAGTAGGAAGAAACAACCTCGACCACAAGGGATTTTAAAACAACTTTCCACTATAATAGGCCAAAACAACTCTGACTACAACCTATTACTTTTCTCTCGATTCTCAACTTAAGTCACTCAACTCAAGTTCCCAATGACAGTTCCTACAACTGACGTTTCTCTCAAACTTCACTCAAAGTTCCTTTCTCTTTCTCTTTCTCTTTCTCTTTCTCTTGCTTCACTAAAAGCTTCTCACACTTACAAGAGTTCACTCAAACCCTTTTCTCAAAAATACACTTTGTAAAACAATGAAAGAGTAATAAACTCGATTAAATGAAATAGGCGCCTATTTATAGACAATTAAGACAAGACATGTTCTCAACTAATTTAAACCATTATCACATGATCTCCATGATGTTTAATTAATTAATTAAATTAAATTAATTATTCCATGTCATGTAAAGCATCCACTAATCCACTACTTCACTTCATAAGAGGAGCAGTAATACATTACGTGGTTTTTACAAAACTTGAAGAATAATTAAACTCATTTTAATTAAATAAATGGAGGATAATTAACTAAGCCACTAAATCCACTAACTACATAAATCGTGTTTAGCAGTAGGTTTAGGCGTGTAATCCAGTTTTTAGGAAATAAATAAATTAAATACTTTAGCTAGTTTTTAGGAAAAATATCTTTTTCAAAATCTCTTTTATAAAACCAGAAAAAACAGTTTTATATTTTAAAATCCGAAACATTTTAAAAACCGTAAATATTAAATTTTCGAAAACTAAATCTTTTAAATAAAATATAAAAGATAAAAGATAAAATATAAAAAGATAAGATTTGAAAATCAGTTAAATTAAAATCAGAAAATCTTTTTAAAATCTTTTCCTAACAAACTTAAACTAAATTCCTAAAATAGTGGATCTTAGTCAAAATATCCCTAAAAACTCTAACAACTATATTGGGCACAAGTTTAACTTAGGCGCACAATATTAGAGTCTCTTAGGAGTTCCTAAATCAGTTTTAAGTCTTGTTCCCTAACCTTGTTCCTATAGTGCCAGGTCTGTTCCTTTCATGGGAACAGAACCAAGTTCCTTTGAGAATTCACCACGAACTTAATTAAGCTTTTACTCAACCTTAACATGAAGATTAATAAATACCCTAATGTATTCTAATCTTCATTCCATGCTTGATTCTTCATCTCTCGAACACTTTTACTTCGATCTTGATTAATTCTCCGTTTTAATCTTCAATCAAGTATTCTCTTCGCTCGAGCATGAATTACCTTGCAACAACAAAAATAAAATATACTATGTCTTTTGTGGTTAGGTCATCTTCAAAACTCAAGGGTCAACAATTTCCCCCTTTTTGAAGATGACAACAAAAGAGCATATACTAAAAATTATACATAAGTCATAAAAACAATTTTAACAAAAGTATGTAACCAAGTTAAAGTAAGTGTTATAGACTTGTTATTTTATTTTGTAAAGAAGAAATATGAGAACATAATCCATGATAAAAAAAAATTTACTCTGATTGCCTTTACCTTTTCCCCCTTTGGCATCTTCAAAAACATTAGTCCACGATTTCAAAAAGATGAATATTATTCACTAAACACATCACACCACCAAACTTGTGAGAAATAATTTGGTTAGTATAAGCAAATAAAGCATTCAACTCTCAAAACCGCAATCCAAGAATATTAGCCATTCATTTAGACGCACACATGCCAAAAAGATCAAACTTAGAATTATCAAATTAACAAGTTCCATTGTAGCATGATTAAAGGAGAAAGATAGAAAGGACAAATATTAAAAAGTTCATGTTCCCACACACAATATAAACAAACTAAACTAAGAAGATTGTATGATTTAGGAGAAGGAGGTTGCTCGACTTCTTCTACCACATCATGAAGCTTAGCCATCACTTCTTGATGATTTTCGGCCAATGTGTCATTTCCCTTGAGCACAATATCTTCCAACTTCAACAACCTAGAGTTCATTGCTTGAATGGAGGAAGAAAGTTCACCAAGCCGAGCCATGATTATTTGTTGTACGTCCAAGGCTTTGTCAACTTTGTGCATTATCCCTTTTACTAACCCATTCAAATCCTTAGCTTCCGTAGCAAACTCCATCATTGCTTCCGAATGACCCATAACCAAAGAGAACAAATAATCCAATCTTCTAGCATGAGCTAGAGTATATGTAGAGCCAATGGTAGGATTTTGAGAAGAAGAGGGAGTATCATGAGAAGGATTTGGTGCAGCTGTTTGTTCCTTAGCACTACAAGAAAATGCCCAGTCAACGACAACTATGCAGCGACGGCCACTAAAACAGACGTTAAACATGTAATCAGCGACGGTTTAAAGCCGACGTCTCTACCGACGGTTTTTTTAAAATCCAGCGTTGGCTTAAACGGTCGCTAAAATCAACGACCGTGTTAAACCGTCGGTGATATGAATTTTTTTATTTCAGAAATTGAAGGGCTTGGGCGACGGCTGGAAACCGTCGGTGAATTTAGTGAAGTCGTCGCTGATGTGGACGACTTAAACCCACTCCCATCCAAACTCCCACTCATATTATAGTCGTTACAACCTCCCAGCATTATTCTCTCAAACAACCTCCCACGCATCAAGAAAACTCCCACGCATTAGCCGGCGAAACTGCGAATAAACACTGGCGAACGGCGAGTCGACTCCGGCGACTAAATACCGGCGACGGTTACTTCTTTCTCCCACTCAGAAACTTCTTTCGCTCTCTTTCCCACGCACGCATTCCAAAAAAATCGCCGGCGGATCTGCCTTGAAGTCCATGGCTGCGTGATTCACTTCGCCGTTCCGCCGCTACTGTGTAATTCAGCCCTTCCGCCGCTGACTCTGCCGCCTGCCGCCGTAACTTCCCTCTTTAATCTCAAGTTTGTTGTTGTTTGTTAGTTTGAGTTTAATTTGATGTTGGCTGCTCTGTTTTATTATTGTAATTTTTGATAACAAGCTAAAACCCACAAAATTGAACCCATGATTAGAATGATCAAATTGTGATGTTGGTTGTTCAATTCATGTTATTGTTGTAATATATGTTGTTGGTTGTTCTGTCCATAAATGATATAACTTTTGCTTTTAGGATGGTTAATAATTGAAATTTGAATGAATAGAAGAGTATTACTCCTCATATGGAAGAAGTTTAGGGAGGAAATGGGTGAAATGTTGGAGGAAATAAGAAATTGTAGTTGATCACAGCGAAATTTCTCACTTCTAAAGGAGGGAAAGAGATAATAAGTGGAGAAGAGAAGAGGAGTTCTGAAGCTGATGTTGGTCTAAATTTTTCAATGCTTTAAATCTGTAGTGTAAATTTAGTTTGTACTTTGTAGCACTAACTCACATAATCAATAGTTCTTATTTATGTAGTAGAATATGGCTAGCAGGTAGTGATCAGTAGTTTTGGGATATGGTTGAAACCCAAAGGCGAACTGACGTTGTTCTAAACTTTTTGGAGACCAACTTGTTGATCATATGTAGGAAGTATTGATTTCACTAGAAGCTGAGATTAGGTTGTCAAAGAAATAAAAAAAAAAAAGAAGCTGAGATGACTTTTCAACTATCAATTCCAAGAGTGAGGTATGGTTGTTTACTTATTCAAACTGTTGACTAGTTCTTAGCAAATGTTTATTGTAAACCCATGTTTAAGTTACATTTTTATGTTCTCAATGAGTTCTTTTTTAAGTACTCATATTGGAATTACTCTTTTATATATTAGTTTTACCATTCTAAAATGGTAACATTTAGTAGTAAAACATTGAGTTTAATGACAACAAGATACTATATATAAAAATGAATGTGATCCCCAATGAATAGATCGAAAAACCATAGGAGATTTTTCACAGCTCTAGTTCATTTTTTTTATCAAGGTGATTGTAAGTTTGTAACTCAGACTGATTTTGTTGACATTTAGATTACTAAGAAAAAGAAACCATCTAAACCGTTCAGACTGATTTTCAAGCTATTCATGTCATTCAATTGTATAATTTTACATTGGTTTTGTGAGTTTACGACTCGTTTGGTTGGTGGATTTCATGAGAGGAAAAGAGAATCATTGATTTTTTTTAGATGGAATCATTTATCTAATTCCGTTTAAGTGAGTGTTTGCTTTGTGAATGTAGGTGACCACACTCAACTATCTCCTTGCCGTCAGACAGTGTCGTCTCTCTATGTTTGCCGTTGGACTGCCCTGCCGCCTCTAGGTATGCTTTAATTTATTAGTTTATAATCTTTGAAGTTTAAGTTAGTGTATTAATTATCACAATAATTTATATGATGGTTTCGTTATTAAATGTTATAAAAGTTAAAAACTATATTATTATCACAATAATTAATTTATTGCACATTCCTTTATTTGTTACACTATCTGAAATATTTATATTTTTTTTGACATATTTGTTTTCGTGGAAAAAGTTTGGATAATGTTATAAATTTAATTTAAGTATTTAAATAAATATGTTTGCATCATCATGTATTTAGAATTGTAGAATTGTACGTATGTGGGTTGTTAATGACTATTGTGATTGAAATGATTTAGAATTGTAGAATTAGGCACCATGAAATGGAAGGACCGTTGGTGGATGTATGATAGATATGACAATGGGCGTAACTTGAGGCCCGAGTTCTTGAGGGGGGTTGATGAATTCATTGAATTTTGCAAAGCAAATCCTGAAAGCCCAGGTTTGGATGAAGTTAGATGCCCGTGTCCGAAATGCAAGAACAGACATATGCATGACGCAGACACGGTTAAAGTGCATGTGTATAGAAAGGGATTTATACCTGATTACTACGATTGGTATTCTCATGGTGAATAGTTACCTCGATCCGCACATGAGCCATCTAATCCATACCGTGAAATGATTTTCGATGCTCTTGGGAATAACTCAGAACCGTCTAATGTTGAAGAGCCTAGTGGAATGGACGAGGAGCCTAATCCTCAAGCAAAAGTGTTTCTTGACCTATTAAAGGCTTCTGAGGAACCATTGTACGAAGGGAGCTCCATGTCTGTGTTGGAAATGGCATCTAGAATAGTATCTCTGAAATGTGAGTACAATTTGCCACATAGGTGTGTTGATGCGTTGGCTTCATTAGTGAAAGAAGCAATACCTAACAACAACAACATGAGCAACACATTTTACGATACAAAGAAGATTTTGGAGGGATTAGAGCTTCCCCACGAGAGGATTCATGCGTGCCCCAAATGTTGTATGTTATTTTGGAGAACTGATGCACACTTGGACAGATGTACAGTGTACGATAGCGACAGATACAAAAGGACTTCTAAGGGGTCTTTAGTTCCAATGAAAGTTATGATTTATTTCCCAATCACACCGAGATTGGAAAGGTTGTATGCAACAAAAAATGTTGCTGAAGAAATGACATGGCATGCCAAAAATCCAAGAGCCGAAGACAAAATGGCTCACCCTAGCGACAGTGAAGCTTGGAAGCATTTGGATAGATCCTTTGACGAATTTGCATCTGAGCCTAGGAATGTTCGGCTCAGTTTGCGTACCGATGGGTTTGGTCCACATGGAAAGTTTGGGGGTCAGTATTCATGTTGGTCGGTCATCTTAACCCCGTACAACTTGCCGCCATCGATGTGCAAGAAGAAACCCTTCATGTTCCTTTCGTTGCTCGTTCCTAGTCCTAAAAATCCGAAGGGGAACTTGGATGTGTACATGCAACCCTTAATCGAGGAATTGAAGCAATTATGGGATGTTGAAGCAACAACTTATGATATTTATTGGAAAGAAAATTTCAATATGCGTGCTGCCATTCTTTGGACAATAAGTGATTTTCCTGCGTACGGTATGTTATATGGCTGGGCTACAGCTGGGAAAAAGGCATGTCCTTACTGTTTGGACAAATCTAAAGCTTTTTGGCTCGACCATGGGGGTAAAGTTTCTTGGTTTGATTGTCACCGTCAATTCCTACCCCTAGATCATCCTTTTCGTAACAACAAAGTAGCTTTGAAAAAGGGTCTCCGCCACACATCATGTCTGGGGAAGAGTTGTGGTCCTATGTTAAAGACTTGCCAAAGGCTAGAGATGGGCCAGAAGCACTTAATACTTTGAAAAAGTTGAGAAAAGGGTGGTTCAAACAAAGCTGTCTTTGGGTACAGGAGATCCGCGACGGTTACGAGAATTCGGTGAAACAACGACAGCTTCAAAGCGTCGTCTACTTACCGACGGTCCCACACCGTCGTTGATACACCAACGGCTCCAAACCGTAGGTGCTAAATTCTTAACGACGGCTAGCCAATCAGACGTAGAAAACCGTCGTTGATCCACCACCGACGGCCAAACGGTAGCTATTTGCTAATTCAACGACCAAAACTGCAACGTCAGTTGGTTAGCGACCGTTGGCCGTCGGTATTTCTATTAGCGACGGCTTTGGGAGAATCAGCGACGGCTTTAAGCGGTCGTTGACTGGGCCTTTTCTTGTAGTGTAGGTTTGGGAACAGCAGGTTGTTCCTCTGGAATGGGAACATAATCTGTTTCCTTAGCTTTAGGAACAAAACAGGAGGGTTTTGAGGTAGAGGGAGGGATAGGATCATTTTGTGGTGCTAGGGTAGATGGTGAGGCAGATTTTGGTGGAGATGGAGGAAAAGGAGGATTGGTTTCCATGGGAACAGGAGTGGGTTCCCTAGAAGGAGGAAGGGTAGATTCATAATCTTCCCTATCAATCACCCTAACTTCATCTTCCTCAAAACTTTCATCTGCATCAAGCAAAGGAAAATTAAGCACTTTCATGTTTTGAACTCTTTGACTAGTTCTAGTGCTTTTGGCAACCAGTTTCACCACCTCTTCAACCACCTTCTTCCCTTTCTTCTTAGCTTCTTCTTTTTTTTTCGGTTTTCTTTTCTTTTTCATTTTTCTTTTCTTTTTCCACTTTTTCATTTTTCTTCTCTTCAACTTCTTTTTCTTCTTCTTCGTCCACTTCATCATACACATCATCATCCTCATCATCATCAAGATTAGCCCTTCCCTTGATTACTTCTCCATTCACAACACAAACATTTAAGTTATTCAAGGCACGCACATTCAACATATTTCCCGTGGATACACCAATGGCTTGATTTTCCGAAATTTTCACATTGAACTTAAGTAAGATTACGGTTACTAAAGCCCCATAGGCAACAACAAACCCATTTTCAATACAATGACTCATGTGTTGAATCATTAAAGAGGGAAAGTTTATGTGCTTATGAGAGGCTAAACAATGAATATAAATCAAGTCCAACATGCTAACTTGAGCACGTTTAGAGAGACGAGGCAATAAGGCTTTCTTTAGGATGTGAAATAAAATTTTGTGGTAGGGAGAAAGAAGATTATGATCAAGAAATGTTTTTCCATTTTGACCACCATATTTAACAATCAATTGATCAAAAGAAATATCCGAAAATGGATAGGATCCACGTTGCTTCTTGAAATAAACATCAGTTCCTCTCACGGGACACCAAGCAATTTACCCAACATGTTAGCATTAAAATCTATTTGGGTTCCCTTTACCAAAGTAGAATAATTTCCTTCTTCATCCATGGAAAAGTTTTCACAAAATTCATCCATTAGTTTAGGAATGAAACTATTTCCATAACAATTCACAAAGAGATGCTCCCACCCTTGAAACTTGATCATATTGAGCAATTGACGAAAATTTACTCTTTTACACCAAGAAACACCAATAAAAAGTCTATGAACATACCTAGATGCCGTTGGATTTTTTCGAGCAACTCTTGTTGTTCCTCTCTCGGGAACATCCGATTCCCCCTCACTTGTTGCATGTGTTTCTTCAACCTCCATTTCCACGGTTTCCTCCATTTTCTTCCTTTTTCTTAGAATTCTAGATGATGAATTGGGAGAAATATCCATGGGTGTAGGTGATTCAATGTTAGTGGAGGAAGGAGAGGGTTTTTCGGCTTTGTGGGAGGAGAGAGAGTGAGAAGTATTTTTGGGATTCATATTATGTGGAGATCTTTTCGGTTTTATGAGAAGTAGAGCAAAGAAGTTTTGTTTTGGTTTAAGGAAAGAATAAAATAAATAATATGAAACCGTGTATAGTACACGTTTTTGAAAAAAAATCTTCTATCTAATTAAAAAAATATCTTCAACTAACTTGAGAGATATAAGGAGAAAAAAAAATCAGATTTGTAGGAGAAAAAATCTGAACAGAATATTTTTGGATTTTCGAATTTTGAAAGAAAAAAAATCTAAACTGAACACGCTGGGAACAGCGTTTGGGAACAATGAATGGAAACAACAAAATTTTGCTACTTTGGAACACCATTAATTTTTTAATCCTTTGTCATCACTTAAGGCATAGAATTGTCTTATGAACAATAAGGGGAATATTATTGGACATTGGTGAGCAGTTTTCAGACATTTTTACTTATACACATGAAATAATCATATAAGGATTGTGATGTATTTAAGCAAATAAAAACATCGAATATGCATATCCAAACATAATGCCAAAGAATTAACACAAAGGGGAATATTGTAGCAATCATTTCAACTTGATTAAGCCAATTCAAGTCTCAATTTCTCAAACCTATCTCTATTTAAGGGCTTTGTCAAAATGTCTGCAATTTGACGTTCAGTCTCACAGAATTCCATTTTAATAAGACCCTTTTCAACATTATCTTTCAGAAACATATGCCTAATATGGATGTGTTTGACTCTTGAATGATGCACGGGATCTTTAGAATTACTAATAGAACTAGTATTATCACAATAGATGGGAACACATTCAAAGTAAATTCCATAGTCACGTAGTTGTTGTTTTATCCATAACATTTGGGAACAACATGCTGCTGCAACATATTCAGCCTCAGCTGTAGATAAAGTAACTGTATTTTTCTTCTTGGTGCTCCAAGAAACTAAACTATGACTAAGGAACTGAACCATACCTGATGTACTCTTCCTATTGACCAGATCTCCTGCATAGTCAGCATCCGCAAATCCTTTTAATTCAGAGGTGTCACTTCTCGGATAGAATAGGCTTAAATCATCTGTTCCCTTGAGGTATCTTAGGATTCTCTTCACAGTTGTGAGGTGAGATTCCTTTGGCCTGGATTGACTTGGAACCTTGCACATAACCCTACACTGAAAGCAATATCAGGACGACTTGCAGTTAGATATAGTAATGAGCCAATCATACCTCGATACTTGGTTTGATCCACACTTATTCCTATAGAATCTTCATCCAATCTGGTTGAAATTCCCATAGGTGTATGATTTACTTTGGATGCTTCCAAACATATTTTTCAATAGTTCCTTTATGTACTTTTGTTGATGGATGTAGATTCCTTCTTCTGTTTGCTTGATTTGCAACCCCAAGAAGAAGTTGAGCTCACCCATCATACTCATTTCGAGTTCTTTACCCATGACATTAGCAAAGTCCTTGCAAAAAGATTCATTAGTGGCACCAAATATAATATCATCAACATATATTTGAACAACTAAGAAATGTTTTCCTTTTGATTTTAAAAACAAGGTTCGATCCAATTTTCCTCTTTTAAAACTCATTTTCAAGAAGGAACTTAGAAAGTCTTTCATACCATGCTCTTGGAGCTTGCTTTAACCCATAAAGAGCTTTGTCAAGCTTAAAGACATGATTAGGAAAGTCTTTACTTTCAAAACCTGGAGGTTGTTCTACAAATACCTCCTCATTACGATAACCGTTTAGAAAAGCACATTTTACATCCATTTGATACAATTTAAAACCCATGAAAACAGCAAATGCTATGAAAATTCTAATTGCTTCCAGTCTTGCAACTGGAGCAAAAGTTTCTTCATAATCAATGCCTTCCTGTTGAGTGTATCCTTTCACAACTAAGTTGCTTTAACCTTGTTATTTTTAGGTTTAGGTTCAAGGTGCCAAACTTTGTTTCTTTCAAATTAATGAAGTTCATCCTGCATAGCTACAATCCAATCAGCATCAGTGAGTGCTTCTTCATGATTCCTAGGTTCCAACATAGAAAGAAAAGCATGAAAAGCACAAAAGTTTTTCAATTGAGATCTCGTTTGAGTTCCCTTATTTATGTCACTGATTATTAGTTCCACAGGATGGGAACGATGAGTTTTCCAAGGCTTTGGTTGGAAATCCTGGATGGAAACTTGGTTTCCTTGATCATCTTCATTTCCCTGTTCTTGGGAACCAGGTTCAACAATAGTGGATTCATTCACTGTGATCATCACCTAGTTCTTCTTCTTCCTCATTGGGAACAGGAACAGGATGTTGTTCCCTTGGCTTTGTTCCCATGACTTCGTCTTCCAAAGTCTCATCAATAAGACTTGATCTTTTTCAATCCTATTTCGAAGTCATCATCAACCTGTGTGCTTGCATCAAATTTATTTGTTTCATCAAAAATAACATGCACACTTTCTTCTACACACATAGACCTTTTATTTCAAACTCTATAAGCCTTGCTACTAGAAGAGTTTCCTAAGAATACAGCTTCTTCACTTCTAGCATCAAATTTTCCAAATTTTTGTTTCCCATTATTATGAACAAAACATTTACATCCAAATGTTCTGAAATATGTAATATTGGGCTTTTTACCAAAATACAGCTCATAGGAGGTTTTATTTAATAAAGGTCTTACCATGGCTCGATTTATATATGACAAGCAGTATTCACAGCTTCTGCCCAAAAGTTTTATGGAAGACCACTAGCTATCAACATAGTCCTAGCCATCTCTTCTATGTTCTATTCTTCCTTTCAACAACACCATTTTGTTGAGGTGTTCTAGGGGCTGAGAAATTGTGATCTAATCCATTGTCTCTCTAAAGTCATCGAACTTAAATTTTCAAATTCCTTTCCATGGTCGGATCTAAGGTGTAAGTAACTTTATGACCACTCATATTTTGAACTTTCTTTGCAAAGACAAGGAACTCATCATAAGTCTCGTCCTTGCTAGAAAGAAAAATAACCCAAGTAAATCTAGAGAAGTCATCTACAATTACAAACATATTTCTTTCCACTCCTACTTTGTATCCTCATAGGTCCACATAAATCCATATGATTAACTCTAAAGGTCTTGTGGTACTTACCACATTCTTGGACTTGAAAGAGGACCTAACATGCTTACCTTTTGCGCATGCATCACAACATGATCTAAATGAAACTTAGTAGAGGGTAAACCTAAAACTAGTTCTTTAGAACGCAGTTTGTCAAGCAAGAAAAGCTAGCATGACCTAGACGCTTGTGCCATAAAATGAATCATCATCAATAACACTAAGGCATGTGAATTTGTTTTTGGGAACAAGGTTGAGATCCACAACATATGTGTTCCCTTTCCTTGTTCCTTCCAAAATGATATCCTTTGTGCTATTGTTGACAATAAACATTTTTCACTATTAAACTTCACACAGTTCCCTCTATCACAGAATTGGGAAATACTTAACAAGTTATGCTTTAATCCATCAACTAGAAACACATTATCTATGGAATGTGACGATGACTTACCAACTTTTCCCATGGCAACTATGTTACCTTTCTTGTTGTCACCAAAAGTCACACTTCCACCATTATAGGCTGAGAGTGAGAGAAATCTTGATTTATCTCCAGTCATATGCTTAGAACAACCACTGTCTAGGTACCATGTGTTGTTCCCCCTCACTCCAACCTGCAAGAAAACTAATTGTTAGAGTTAGGAACCCAATCTTTCTTGGGTTCCTTTCCTTCAGGAACAATAGATTTCTTTTTCCAAATTACTCTACTTGTTTCCAAGTTCTCATTGATGCGACCAAGTCTTTTAGGACAAGAGTTCCTAAAATGACCAGTGTTCCCACAAAACATACAAACTTTATCACTTGGTAAATCAACTCTCTTTTTAGGTTTTTCAAATTTCTTTTTGTGATTAAAACCAAGACCTTCAGTTCGTTTTGTTTGAGGGTTCTTAATCCAGTTTGGAATAGGTAGCATTTTCTTTTCATTTCTCATTTGGTGCAGTTCCCCTACAAGTTCATTATTTTCAATTTCCAAAAATGAAACATGATTTTTCAATTCGTTTATTTCAGATTTGAAACTTTGCAAGGGAACTGACTTAATGTCAAATGAACTTACTTCAGGAACAAACTCTTTTATTGTGATAACTCAAGACTTAACAAGTAGTTCTCATTTTTAAGATTTTTGAAATCCTCTTTAATTTAAGATTTTTGTCAAACAACTCGAAAAATCTTTTCTCAATATCAATTCGAACACTTTTAAGCCAAGAGGTATGTTCCTTTGCAACATTAAAGCATGTTGACATTGTTTTAGTTTAATAGTCTCATCTTTGCAATCTTTTACAGCGTCAACAATAAACTCAAATAAATTTTCTTTACTTAAAGAATTAAGACGAGTTTTGATGGTGTCTAGACTTGCCTCAAGAGATTCAATCTCTTCATCAGATTCGGAATTGTCAAGAGCCATAAGACAGAAGTTTGCAGTCTCCTCATTTGGTTGAGGATCATCTTCTTCTTCGAGTCAGAGTCCCCCATGCAGCAACCATAGCTTTCTTCATGTCAGATCGAGTATAGGAGTTTTTGTATTCCTTGTTCCTATCTCTGCTTTGTTCCCTTCCTTTGCCTTTTTCTTGTTCCCATTGGGGACAATCCTTGATGAAGTGCTCAGAACTGCCACACTTATGACAAACAAGTTTGTTAGAATATTTCTTATTCTTACCTTTGTAATCTCCATTCTTCATGTTCCTAAACATTCTTTTGAATTTTCGGACCATGAGAGCGAATTCTTCTTCATCAGTTTCTGAGTCTCATTTCATCAGCTTTTAAGGCAATCGATTTTTGCTTGGACATGTCTCCATTCTCATTGTCCAATTGCAACTCATGAGTCATAAGGGAACCAGCAAGTTGTTCCAAATTGAACTTAGTAAAGTCCTTAGTTTCCTGTAAGGCAGTTACCTTAGCCATCCACGATCCCTAGGAAGGCTCCTTAGGACCTTTCGTACCTGTTCCTCAGATGTAATCACTTTACCAAGAGATGTTAGCTCATTAATAATATTAGTAAAGCGTGTAAACATGTCTTGGATAGACTCTTTTGATTTCATTTGAAAAAGTTCATATTGGTTCATCAAAAGATCTATTTTTGATCTCTTAACTTCACTCGTACCTTCATGAGTGACTTCAAGAAGATCCCAAATTTGTTTTGCGGTTTTACATCCCATGACACGATTGTGTTCATGAGGTCCAAGACCACAATGAAGCAGTTTTATAGCAAGAGCATTAATTTCCATCTTTTCGAAATCAGCTTTATCAAAATCAGATATAGATTTAGGAATTACCTCATTCTTGTCATTAGTGGTAGTGACTTCAAAATCACCTACCTCTATGACTCTCCATACCTGGTAATTGTCGGCTTTGATAAAGATCTCCATTCTGTTCTTCCAGTAAGTGTAAAACTTACCATTGAACATTGGTGGCCTCTGCGTAGAGTACCCTTCTTCCAGTTTCTCTCTAGTATTCATATTTTTCAAGATCTTGAACTCAACAGGGTTTCCTGAATATTAGAGTTCCCGCTCTGATACCAATTGTTGTATAATATGAGCACTATAAGAGGGGGGTGAATTATAGTGAGAGAATAAGCTATACTTTTTGCGGAATTAAAAGTAAACTTGGGAACAAACAATGGGAACACGAGAGATTTTACGAGGAAAAACTTCCTAGGCCTAGTAGGAAGAAACAACCTCGACCACAAGGGATTTTAAACAACTTTCCACTATAATAGGCCAAAACAACTCTGATTACAACCTATTACTTTTCTCTCGATTCTCAACTTAAGTCACTCAACTCAAGTTCCCAACGACAGTTCCCACAACTGACGTTTTCCTCAAACTTCACTCGAAGTTTCCTTTCTCTTTCTCTTTCTCTTGCTTCACTCAAAGCTTTCTCACACTTACAAGAGTTCACTCAAACCCTTTTTCTCAAAAATACACTTTGTAAAACAATGGAAGAGTAATAAACTCGATTAATGTAAGTATGAATTCTCTTAAGGAAAAGGCACTGACACTTTAGATAACTTAAGACAAATTAACTAAGTCAGACACATTTTGCTCAAATGAATTAGGCGCCTATTTATAGACAATTAAGACAAGACATGTTCTCCACTAAGTTAGACCATTATCCCATGATCGATCTCCATGATGTTTTAATTAATTAATTAAATTAAATTAATTATTCCATGTCATGTAAAGCATCCACTAATCCACTACTTCACTTCTATAGAAGCAGTAACAATTACGTGGTTTTAAAACTTGGAGAATAATTAAATCTTTTAATTTAATTAAATACTTGGAGGATAATTAACTTAAGCCACTAAATCCACTAACTATAAACTGAGCAGTAGTTTAGGCTGTAATCATTTTTAGGAAATAAATAAATAAATACTTTAGCTAGTTTTTAGGAAAAATATCTTTTTCAAAATTTCTTTAATAAAACCGGAAAAACAGTTTTATATTTTAAAATCCGAAACATTTTAAAAACCGGAAATATTAAATTTTTCGAAAACTAAAACTTTTAAATAAAATATAAAAGATAAAGATAAATATTTAAAAAGATAATATTTGAAAATCAGTTAATTTAAAATCAGAAAATCTTTTTAAAATCTTTTCCTAACAAACTTAAACCAAATTCCTAAAATAGTGGATCTTAGTCAAAATATCCCTAAAAACTCTAACAACTATATTGGGCACAAGTTTTAACTTTGGCGCACAATATTAGAGTCTCTTAGGAGTTCCTAAATCAGTTTTAAGTCTTGTTCCCTAACCTTGTTCCTATAGTGCCAGTTTTGTTCCTTTCATGGGAACAGAACCAATTTCCTTTAAGAATTCACCATGAACTTAATTAAGCTTTTACTCAACCTTAACATGAAGATTATTAAATACCCTAATGTATTCTAAACTTCATTCCATGCTTGATTCTTCATCTCTCGAACACTTTTACTTCGATCTTGATTAATTCTCCATTTTAATCTTCAATCAAGTATTCTATTCGCTCGAGCATGAATTACCTTGCAACAACATAAATAAAATATACTATGTCTTTTGTGGTTAGGTCATCTTCAAAACTCAAGGGTCAACAGGGTCCTTATCACTCCAACCTAACCCATCCTTGAGTTTCAAATATCACTAGTGAATGAACATTTGTTTTTCAATTCTAAGAAAATACGACAGCACTTCCCTACAGTTCTCCAAGTACACGATGAAGATAGTAGTTAAACTATCAACATATGTACCCAGAGAACACTTAGGGAAATGAGCGGGATCTTTCTTAGAATCGAAAACCAAACATTCATTCACATCCTAAGTGAGATAAGAAACTCAAAGACAGTCCCAAACCGGGGACTATTCAAGACTTACTCCTAATGATTAAGCCTCGAATGGCTATCTAGGAAAATGATACACATTGCAATAAAATAACACAAACCAATCCATTCCTTAGATTTCCCACCCCACCCCATTAAGGCATGTCCATATAGGTTTGGTTATGATTCAACTTATACTTTACCAATCACATAATAACCAAAAAATTCACATATATACATTTCCAATAATATAACCAAACAATTTCAAAAACAAAAGGTATAATACATACATCTGCTCTCAAGGAGCAGGGAATACAAGCAATCCGACATGAGCTTGGAGAACCGGCAAAGCGCAATTAAAGTACAATGTAAACGAATGGCAAAGTGAGATAATGCATGATTATTAATGTAAAATTAATACATAAAAATTTCAAAACAACACAAAAGGAACATACATTGTCGGCGATGTGGGAGAATGAGTGTGCGGTTAATGGTAGAATGAGAGTGCGGCCGCCGGTAAAAGTCCATCGTGTGTGCGGCAGTCGGCAAGTGTGCGTCGATTTGGCGACACCAGCGTTTTCTACAACCGAGAATGAGAGTGAGTGTGGGAGAATAAAGAATCGGCGAGTGGTAGAATAAGAGTGTGGTAGCCGGCAAGTGTGCGCGAGGGTGAGCGAAATTTATCAAGGTGAGCCGGCACGTGTACGCGAGGGTGAGCCGGCAAGAGAGAGATTGAGGGAGAGTGGAATGAGAACAACGAAAACCGAGTCAGAGGTGTTGAGAAATCGCTAGAGAAGCGACGGTCGCCGGCGAGAGTGAGGGAGCGCCGGCGAGTGTGAGCGAAAGGGAGAGTGAGGGAGCGCCGGTGATTATCACAGGAGAGAGAAAGGGAGAGTGCAGTGTTTTGAGTTTTTTTAGGGCTCGAAAAAATAATCCTGTTGGGAAAAGCTAATACTTGTGCCCTAGGTAATTTGCATCGCAAGGGCATGGTGGTCCGATGCAAATCACGAATTTGCAACGCACACTCAATAGGTGCGACGCTGAAAGAGCGTAATTTTCTTCCACCAGGTACGAGTTATCTGCATTCCACCTTCATGACGTGCGACGCACATTGCTCATATGCGTCGCACATTATGGGGGTTCGACGCATACAACTCGTATCTGGTGCATGTGCTTTGTTTGCGTCGTGCTCAGGCGCACATGTGACGCAAATAGTGTTTTTGCGTCGTTTCCCTTTTGGTGCAACGCACTTGAGGGGACGCAAATTGTCCTTTTCTACTAGTGCTACTTTTGAAGCTGCTAAGGCAAAAAATGGAGAAGGCCTTGATCCACTCTCCTTCCTTTCCAAGCTTGAAGATTGTAGCTGTTATGGTGAAGTTAGCTTCAATCTTTTTTCTTCAGATGGAGTTTGACATCCCAACCTGTTATTTTCACAATGTCTTAGTATTTCATCGCCACCTTGGTACCAGGCATATTTTCCCAGGTAAGGAACCTTGTTATGTTAAAGAAGAACCCTGGCACCTTTATGTAGTGCTTGCATGAATAATATCTTTAGACATTTATTCTGGCTCCATACGAAGTGGGCATTTATGGAGTAGTGTCCTTAGGTCTAGGGATTCAATAGCAGCTGAACCTGAATACTTTGGCTTTTAAGCGTATAAATCACAACTAGTAGCTAGACAGTTTGGATTACATCATATGCTGGCCATACCCTATTTCCTAACAAGCAACGATCCCTCGACATCAAGAGATCATTTTGAAGAAGGTAAATCCCTTTGAAGCAAAACTCTCAACATCACCCTGATGTCCATTACTCCATGGCAATAGGTTCCTGGTGTCATTTGATGCTTCCAAACATGGTGGGATCATGTCTACCCAAGTGATCAACAATGTGCCGATGCTATAGCATATTTTGAAGATCAACTTTTCTTAGGAGGTAAATGATCTATCTTCGTAGTTACTTTTATAACTTTAAGGAAAGACGACATTCATCTAATTTAGTTTTTTCCTTTTTATTACTTTTAGCAAAAGCTATGGCAAGTTATATTGGAACGTCTTGGACCAACCAATGCCTGAGTCTATTCCTTCAGAAGATGAGTATGATATCATCACTGATCAAGGAATCCATTATGGAGATGTCCAGACTGTGGAGGACATCCACACCATGGAGCCAATGGAGTAAATTGATCCTCTCAAGAGAGTTGCTAGAAAAAGGGATTATAATTGCCTATATGCTTCATAAAACATATATCTTGAGCTAGTGGATCAATTAGTTCAGAAAGCTCCTAAGAAAAGAGAAGATAGCTCTTCCTAAACTCCAAAATCCTTGAGACACTCCTACGGGAAACGTCCGATAATAGAGACGACGTCTGAAGTTCAACATTTCAATATTTCTACTGGTGAAGAGGAAGTTAAGACTATTTCTCAAATCATCTCAACTAGGAAACTTCAAGGAGCTAAAGCAGGTATATATATCCCTTTATATTCCTTTAGCATGAAGCTTTACCCTATTCTTAAATTTAACCCTATTTTTAAGCATTCCATATTTGCCTAGCCATAAAATGTTTAAAGCTCTTAGTGACCCTTCATTGGAGAAGCCAATATCTCTTAATTCTTGACAATCTTCTAATTGTAACTTTACTGGTCGAATTACTGCGATTATTCCCTCAACAACTGGTATATGCCACAGTATGGGGAGTTCTCGATCAGTTTAATGAATCCAAAGTTACACAAGTTGACGAACAGATTGATGCTACACCAACTAAAGTTACCCCCCAATTAAAATCAATAGATATCCCTACTTTGGAAGGATTTGGTAAATTAGACGGAGATAATCACAGTATTTCTCGAGGAGGAATTAATGCCCCCCAAGAAGAAAACGGTGCCCCCTAAGAAGAAGACAGTGCCCTCCTAGGAGGAGTTCAACATTTCAACATGGCATTAGCTGAAGAAAATATTTTCTTTCAAGATGAGGCAAGTCTTATTGATTTGATTCCATTAAACGTTGAATTTCCAATATCTCCTTCTTCGATAGTTCTGAAAGCAAATTCCTTTACTTTTCAAGGAGAGGTTCTGGAAGGTGTCATTCCTTTGGATATTGCGCCTTTCAGGAGTGATTGTGGGCCCTTGGATGTTCCATTAAAAGATCCTTCATCCGCACAATCCTCTTCAAGAACTGGTTTGCATTCTTTTCCTCATAGATTCATTTTAGATTTTCTATATTTGAACCCATATCTTCAAGAAATCAGACTTCACTATCTTGCTAACTTGGCTTCTCTTCTTCATGATACAGAGGTAAGCAATCAAGAAGCAAATGTGATGAAAGAGTCTGATGGATGAAAGGTGATGAACATGGACTTATCTCTTGTTGTAAGGAAATCACTTGCTTCTAATACAAATAGTCTTGATGAGCATTCTGAGCACATCAAACAAGAAGACAAGATATGACATCTTTGTCTCGTTCTCTCAGAAAATCCTCATGATCAAGCATTTAGACAAATGCTTAAACAGACTCTGGAATCATTTATATCTTGTTTTACGTATTAGACTCCTTGCCTTGACTATGTAAAGGAAACCTTGCTCTTTCAACAATGTGATACTGAAACAGGAGTTCAATTCCTCAAGATTTCAGTTCGCAGGCTTCAAGAAGAGGAGTTTTCTTTGGAAGCTCAAACTCAATATTTTAAAGGCTTCTCTGCACTGACTCATGAATCTTTGAACTCTTGTGATCAACAATTGAGGTCTCTTTCTGATGAAAAGGCAACTTTTATAGAAATGCTTAGCTGAGATTAATAAAGAGGAGAGTATCATTACTAATGAGAAATCTTGTCTTCAGAGCTCTATTGAGGTTGAGAGAGAGAAGCTACACGTGGGACGTGCCAAGCTTGCCACTTTGAGGCAGGAGATGTTCAAAGAAATGGCAGTTCAGCAGAGCTTGATTCTTCAAGGAGAAAAAATTTACAATGCTTGGTCAGCCATAAAACATTTCAGCTTGGCTGTTAGGCAATGCTGGAATGTTTGAGAACATTATATTGTAATAATGTAACTCTAGTAATCTCTGGATGTTTGAAATAATTATGCATGTTTTTTGTTGAAACATAGGATCATGATGTTCCCATATAGAGGGATGGTATTTTGTAAAATATTTTTCATTTAAAGCTCTATCTTTTACATTGACATCTATATCTTTCAGTAAATATGCCTTGCCAGATAATTTCTTATGAATGACAAAAGGGCCTTGCCATTTAGGTGACCATTTTCCTAATTGAGGATCTTTATAAGCTGCTTCTGGTAGGAACATCTTCCAAAGCTTATATTTTCTTTAAATTCTTTAAGCACCACTTTTTTATTATAGGCTATAACAACTTTCTCCTTCTGGATTCTCATTTGCTAAGGCTTCTTACTTAGTTTCAAGGGCGTTCATAACTTCAATATTCATTGCCTGAGAATATTCTTCTCCAAATAAACCCATTTGTTGAACCACTCTGGATGGTCTTATGTTTATCTTAGTAGGAATCACTAGAGTATGTCCATATACTAAATTAAATGGAGTGACTCCTGTTGCTTCTCTTTTAGAGGTCCTATAGGCCCATAGAGCATACAACAACAATTCATCCCATTTTCTAGGATTATTATCAACCATTTTTTATATCCTTTTCACAATGATCTTATTGGTAGTTTTAGCTTGACCATTAGCTTGGGCGTAGTATGGTGTTAAATGTAACTTAGTGATTCCAAATTGATACAGATATTCCAATAAATCAGGATTTCTAAACATTGTGGCTTGATCAAAAGTTATGGTTTCTGGAATTCCAAACCTTGTCAAGATTTTCTCTTCCAGAAAGTTTTTCACAACCTGCATATTGATCTTAATAAAAGCCTACGCTTCAACCCATTTAGTGAAATAGTCAATAATTACTAAAATTTATGAATGTGTATAAAAGAAATGGTTTTAAATATTTAGACAATTCTTGTGTTTTCTTGCTATATTCCTGAGATACGGACGAAATACATTTGAATCCTTCGGTCATTTGATAAATGACTAACTGAGAATCTCCATATATTTTAACTTTCTTAGCTCCCAGCTCTAGTAACAACTCCACTCCAATCAATAGATCGCTTTATACTCAGCTCTATTATTAGTATATGGGCCCTTTAAAGTTACTGCTACCTTAGTTAGTACCCCTTCAGGAGACAGAATATATATTCCAGCTCCTGCCATTTCTCTGGTATTAGAACCATCAAAGTATAGGGTCCATGGGATAATATCTTCATCAATGATCCCAGACTCACAACAAGGATGAGTAGCTAAGAAATCAGCTCGAGCTTGACCTTTTACTGCTTTTTGAGGCATGTAAATCAAGTCAAATTGCAATGTATGTAGACTCCATTTACTTAATCTCCCGTTTATGAATGGCTGAGATATCATATACTTGATGAAATTTGTTGGATAGACTATTTCTATTGTGAAAGCCATGAAATAATGTATAAGCTTAACAAAGGCATCATATAAGCATAAACAGCATTTTTCTGCCATGGTATACCTTCGCTCGGTATCATGCAAGATTCTACTTAGATATAATATAGCTTGCTCATGTCCCTTCTCATTTTCTTGAGTAAAGAGACTGCCAATAGAGTCTTCACAGGCTGATAAATATAACCTTAATGGTTTTCCAGTTTGCCTTGGAGGAATCAAGACTGGAGAATTTGCTAAATCTTGCTTGATTTGGTCAAAAGCCTCTTGATGATCTTTATTCCCTTTAAACTCTGATTCATGTTTTAGTCTTAACAAGGGCGAAAACTTTTTAGTTTTCCTAGCCATGTTAGCCATGAATCTCCTAACATAATTGACCTGTCCAAGGAACCTTTGCAGTTCCTTTTTATTAGAAGGTGGTTTAGCTGCCAGTACCGCCCTCGACTTGTTTTCATCAATTTCCATGTCATTTTTATGGATGAGAAATCTAAGAAAATTACTGGCTTTGACCCCAAACACACATTTTAATGGATTCATTTTTAAATGATATTCTCGCATTCTTATAAATGACTTAATCAGGTGTTCCTTATGCCTAGAAAAGTCATTAGATTTAACAAGTATATCATCTACATAAACCTCCATTATTTTACCAATTATATCTTTAAAAATTACGCCCCTGGCTCTTTCGTATGTAGCACTAGCAGTCTTTAAACCAAATGGCATGGCTACGTACTCAAATAAGCCTAATGATTTTGGACATCTAAAAGTTATTTTATTACAGTCTTCCTGCGCAGTTATTAATTGGTGATAAACTGCGTATCCATCCATGCAAGATATATATTCATATCTTGATGCTACATCTATTAGATCGAAGATCAGCTACAGGCACAGGATATTGGTATTTAGGTGTTTCTTTATTTAAATCCCTAAAGTCAATGCAGATTCTTATTTTGCCATTTTTCTTAATTAGTGGGAGTATGTTAGATATCCAGTTGGCATATTGGCAAGGCCTTATGAACTTTGCCTTAAGGAGTTTGTTTATTTCCTCTTGTATAGGTGTTGTTAGTTCTGGCGCTAGTCTGTGGGACTTTGGGCCACTGGCTTATATCCTTCTTCGATTGGCAATTTATGTTCTATTATTGACCTATCAATACCAGGCATTTCATGGTGGTGCTCTAAAGCAAAACAATCCTTAAATTCTTTTAGAATTTTAATTAAATCATGCTTCTCTTGATCAGTGAGAAGCTTACTTATATAAGTAAAACGTGGATTTTCATCATCTCCTAGATTTACTTCTTTTAGTGCATTATGAACCTCTTGTTTAATATCCTCACTTTTAGCCCATACTTTTTCCTCTTCCTCTTCTAGAGGTTCAGAATCATATAGGGTGGAACAACATTTGCTAGAATTTTCGAGGAAATTCTCTTGGTACCTTTTAAAAACTAAATCATTCATAACTTGATCAAGGATAGGGGTAAACCCATTACAATATTCTTCATGGTTTATGTTATGGCTGATTTTTGCAGGTCGACATTGACATGATGACATAATGACTTTGACACCAAGACGTGACGAAAAGACACGAAGGCCAAGTCGTCTAAAACCCGTAACTGATTGTCCAAAAAAGTAAGGAGTTCAACACGGCATTAATTCAGCCAAGATAGCCGTTGATGGAAATGAATTGCACAAAGAAGGAAAGATCCTGTCATGAGAGCTTGGTTAGGGGGATCTCCTATAATCAAGGGGGCGTTACCATTGTAATTCAATAGTGCATTGAATTAGAAAGAGCATACAAAAGCAAAAGAGAGACCATTAGACTAGACTACTGGACATTTTTTATACTAAGAGCAAAAGAAAGCAAAAATTGTAACGATTGTCGCTAGTCTGTAACGACAGTCAACGATAGTAGATTGGTGGATCCATATCCACCTGCGGTTTTTACCCATCTTCATTGGGGTTTTCCGCGTCACCATCTTTGTGTGTTCATCCCTTTGATGCCCATTGCATTCATTCCTTGCATTTTCATATTCATAATCTGGTTAAATCGTCCCGAACTTTAATTCTGTCGTAAGAGACAAATTTTAGCATAAACAATTTGGCGCCCACCGTGGGGCATAACCATATCAACTACTGTTCAAAATCCATCAAATGGGAGAAACACCAAGTCTCGACGATATGCAGAGGCTATATGACCAAATGAGGGCGGAGATGCTCGAAATGAAGCAAGCTAATGAGCGGTTAGCCACTGACTTCTCGACGTCGCAAGAAAAGATTCAAAAGTTGCAAGAAGAGCTAGGGTAGTCCAAAGGTTCGAAGGTCCGCCGTCGTGCTAATATGAACGACATCCCCATCATGCGGGACCTCTCTAATTCAGATAATGCCGAATCCGAAAATGACACAGAGCTCGAAGACGAAGAACCCTCCAATGACGCATAAGAGAATCCTGGTGGGGGAGAAGCAGATCCCATGGCGAAGCGCATGATCCGGATCGAAAGGCAGAATAGGCGTCTCATGAAGCTCATGTCCCAGCTCCCTGGAGCTCCAACGCCAAGCATCGTAGAGCATCCTGATGGTTATGCAGAATCTCCGTTCGTAGAGAGGATCTCGAAAGCCGTACTCCCCAAGAAGCTGAATCTACCCGTCCTTGTCGCTAATTATGATGTTTCGACAGACCTAGGCGAGCATGTCGCCCAGTACAAGTAGCGGATGTGGGAAGCATCAATCCCTTGGCACCTGGTGGAAGCCTGCATATGCAAGTCTTTCGGAGCCACGCTCACCGGTCCTGCCCTCAAATGGCTTGGATCCCTGAAGCCAGGCAGCATTGGCAATTTTTCCACCCTCGTCAACAAGTTCTACGAGAAATTCGAAGCCAGTCATAGCCTTGAAAAGTAGAAGAGCGACCTTTATGGCGTCGTTCAAGGACCTAAAGAATCTGTTCGCGATTATTATAATCGCTTTCATAAAGAAATGATTAGCATTAAGGATCTTGATACTAAAACTGCTATTGAATGTTTCAGGAAAGGTCTAATTCTGCGATCAAAACTCTACAACCGTCTGACGAAGTATCCATGTGAAACGTTCGAGGAAGTCAAGTCACGAGCATTAGCGCATATGAGGTTGAAGGAAGACGATGCCATCCTCAATACCATATCAACGCGTCGTGCGCCAGAAAATCCTAATGACCGGAAGGCTTTCATCCCCAAGAAGAATAACTGGCGAAACCATCCATACAATCGTTCAAATCAGGTAAACAATGTTACTGACGTTGTCGATGATGCAGGTAATGATGCAAGGATGGAGTCACCAACCTTCCCAGATCTCGACTCTTATGGATTCTCCGTCGATGTCAGAGGCGTCGTAAATGCCTTGACCAAGATCGGAGCACCCGTCCGTTGGCCAAGGAAGAGTGACCGACCAGAAGCGCAAAAAGATCAGACAAAGTGGTGTCAGTTCCACCATGATCATGGCCATAAGACGGAGGAATGCATTGCTTTACGGCGCGAGGTTGTGTTCATGCTCAATAAGGGGCATCTCAAAGATCTCCTAAGCGACAAAGGCAAAGCGTCCTTCGAGAGGAATCCTGCGCAATCAGTCCCGCCTGTGTCACCAAGTCACGTAAAGGTAATTAATGTTATTTCTGGTAGATCTGATGTATGTGGACTAACGTACTCCGCAGCCAAAAGGCTAGCAAGAGAGGGCACCCCCTCGTCCGCCGTTTTTAAATCTTGCAGGTCAGTAGAAGAACGCAAGTTGGAAGCGATGGCAATTACCTTTAATGACGATGACGTCTGCGACATAGAGCACCATGATGGGCTAGTCATATCCTTGACTGTTAGTAATTGCCTGTTCAAGCGAGTGTTGGTCGATAGGGGCAGCTCAGCTAATATCATATTCACAAGCGCCCTTGAAGGTAAGGGATTGTGTGATAAAGATATTACTAAAAAAATCTACTGTTTTAGTTGGTTTCAGCGGAGAAGCCCAACACACTGTCGGAGAGATCACGTTGCCAACGTTAACCAAAGGTGTCAAACTGCCGACCAGATTCAACGTCATGGATTGCCCGTCAGCATACAACATCATCCTTGGTATCCCGTGGATACATAAGATGAAGGCCATCCCGTCGACTTATCATCAGACGTTGATGTTCCCAACCAAGTGGGGGTTCCAAGAAATAAAAGGCGAGCAGAAATCCGCAAGAGAATGTTATAGCTCGTCGCTCAAACCTCCAAAGGCAACCATCTAGCAATCAAAGGATGGATCAGCGCCCGACGCGCCTAGCGAGCAGGATGTGGATGAACTGATGCTCGATCCGTCCATCCCCGATCATGTCGTTCGAATCGGAGCGACGCTGTCGCAGGGAATACGAGGTCAGTTTATTGATTTTTTAAAGGCTAATCAAGATTGTTTTTCTTGGTCCCATGAAGATATGACAGGAATCAGTCCCGACGTCATAACACATAAACTCAACGTCGCCCCCGATCACAAGCCGGTAAAGCAAAAAAGATGCAAATTCGCGCCCGAGAGGAACCAAATCATCAATGACGAAGTCCAAAAGCTTATCGAAACTGGAAAAATCCGTAAAGTAAAATACCCGGACTGGCTCGCTAACGTCGTGGTCGTGAGCAAGAAGAACGGGAAGTGGAGAGTCTGCATAGACTTCACAGACTTGACCAAAGCGTGTCCCAAGGATCCGTTCCCACTCCCTCATATTGACGCAATGGTTAACACGACGGCAGGCCACGAGGTCTTGACTTTCATGGACGCATATTCTGGGTACAATCAAATCTTGATGCATCCGGACAATCAGGAAAAAACAGCGTTCGTCACTGACAAAGGTATATATTGTTATAAGGTTATGCCTTTTGGTTTGAAAAATGCAGGTGCCACCTACAGACGATTGGTCAACCAGATGTTCAAAGACCAATTGGGCGACACCGTGGAGGTATATATAGATGATATGCTCGTCAAATCCAAACAAGCAAGCGACCATGTCCAACATCTGACGGAAGCTTGCGACGTCCTGCGGAGGTATGGTATGAAATTAAACCCCGCTAAGTGTACATTTGGAGTGTTTGCAGGAAAGTTCCTAGGGTATGTCGTAACACAACGAGGGATCGAAGCTAGCCCGGATCAAATAAAAGCCCTTATCAATATCCAATCTCCAAGGAATGTCAAAGAGGTGCAGAAGTTAACCGGTCGCGTGGCCGCGTTGAATCGCTTCATATCCCGGTTGTCCAAAAGATGTCATTTATTCTATGACGTTCTGAGGAAGAATAAAGGCTTCCATTGGTCGCAGCAGCATGAAGACGCGCTACAAGAACTCAAAAAATATCTAGCGTCACCACCATTGTTGTCCAACCCTAGCGACGGGGAGACGCTGCAGCTTTATCTCGCTGTGAGTAGTGTGTCCGTCAGTGTTGACCTGACGCGAGAAGAAGAAAGTCAGCAGCTCCCAATCTATTACGTCAGTAAGTCTCTGCTAGATGCAGAGACTAGGTATTCCTCATTGGAAAACTCATTTTAGCCATAGTTGTTGCTGTTATAAAACTTAGGCCCCGAATTAATAGGACGCTTGAGTAAGTGGGCAATAGCGCTCAGTGGGTACGACATTCAATTTCGTCCCAGAACAGCCATTAAGTCGCAAGCATTGGCAAATTTTGTGGTAGACTTTAGCCTAGAGCTAGAAAAGCTCGCAAATGATGATGTCGCGCAAATTAACCATGTAGACCACGAACCTTGGGTATTATTTGTTGACGGATCTTCTAATTTTCGTGGTGCAGGTGTAGGTGTTGTGCTAAAGTCGCCACAAGGGGGCAAGGTAGTACGAGCCATTTGCTGTGAATTTAAAGCGACGAACAATGAAGCCGAGTACGAAGCACTTATCGCAAGAATGACGTTAGCAGAAGACATGGGAGCAAAGGCGTTAAAAGTATTCAGCGACTCATTGTTGATAGTTAGCCAAGTCAAAGGAGAATTCACAGCAAAAGATTCCAAAATGGCTATGTACTTAGAAATAGCTGCGTAAGAGTAAAGTATTTAATCCCTTTGACATTTTGCAGATACCAAGAGACCAGAATACGCAGGCAGATGCGTTGGCCAACCTTGGATCCTCCTTAAGGGACATTTCATTCACTTTCGTCCCTATAGTTCATCTAGCAAACCTTGCAGTCGCTAGAAGTGATGGCGAAATCGTCGCGACAATGATTGAACGACTTTGAGACGACCGAGAGGTCGTTAGTAATGCAAGCAACGTCGTAGCTACGAGCGACCTTGATACTGAGGAGGTAAGTGTCAGTTGGATAAAACCGTTTTATGACTATCTTACTAATGATGTACTTCTAGCAGATAAGGCAGAGGCGCGCAGAATTCGGTTTAAAGCGTCACGATACGTGCTCATTCAAGGAGTGCTATTCAAAAAATCTGCCGCGGGGCCCTACTTGCGTTGTTTGGAAAAATATCAGTGGGGGCAAGTCTTGGAAGACCTGCATGAAGAACATGTGGAAATCATTCAGAAGGGCGTAGTTTGTCCAACAGAGCATTACGCATGGGATATTATTAGCCCACACTGAAGAAAGACGTGATAAGGTATGTTACCAAGTGTGATAGCTGTCAACGGCACGCATGTATGACGCATAAACCTTTTGAGATTTTGCATCCTACTTTAACACCTTGGCCTTTCATGAAATGGGGCATGGATATAGTTGGCAAGTTACCTCCAGCCTCAGGTCAGAAGGTCTTTATGTTGGCACTAACTGATTACTTTTCTAAGTGGATAGAAGTAGGTTCTTTTCAACAGGTACGTGACAAGGAAGTGATTTCTTTTATATATACTAACATTATTTGCAGGTTTGGTGTTTCGCCCGAACTCTTATTCCTAGTATAATTGCTTAATTTACTTTAAGACTTTGCGACACTATGACAATTATTTATAACTGCTAACCAACACGCGTTCTCCCTTCCTCTTACAGTCATCCCAACATCTCCGTATGGCGAAGAGGGAGATTTCGTCATTGCTAAAGGGTCACCTGACCATAAAGCAAAGGGTTGACAAAGCCGAATCGGACATGAAGTCCAAGGATACTGAATTAGAGTCTTACAAGAAAACTGTAAAGGACATGGGGAAGCTTTAAAGAAAAATGGAGAAAAGTTGGAGGAGATAAGGAAGAAGGCAACTGAGTTGGAAACATCATCGCGTCGAGAGATCGAAGCTCTCCAAGCAAGCGTTGACGCACAGAAGAATGAGTTGGAACTTCTTGACACTGACGTGACCACTAGGGTCAGGCTAAACTCATGAGCTCTAACCCATCCGACATCATACGGGGAAGAGTGTGTTCCTTTATCCTTTCCACAGCACTAGGAAAAAGAAACATGTCAGCCTCCAGCCTTATAGACCTGTCCAACGACATAAAATCGTTAGGAACGATCACAGAGTATGATGGCCCACCCTTGTTCGGAGGGGCCAAGAATTCAGTCTTGCGCGTTTTAGGCACAATATCCTGTTCATCGTCTAGATGAACGACGACAGCAGTGTCCTTCGTCGATGTCGCCGACGCAGAAACAGTGTCAACAGAAGATTCCCTCTTGCGTTTACGCAGCATTTCCACCAATGCTTGATTGTCCATATTTCCCCTAGGACGCGACTGTGATGAACCTGTCGATAAACGTGTTGAGTCAATAAAAATTTTGTCATCATTGTAACCTAAAACAGAGAGAAAAGGAAAACTTACCACATGCCATAGATGAACAGCTGTCTTGGTAAGCGAATAAGATTCATCTAAATTGTTTGTCTTCCTCTTCGTCCTCATTTTCGTTCCTTTGTTCTACGACCTTCTCCTTACCTCTCGATTTTTCCTGGTTTTTTACAAACGTCCTAATGCTACGCCTACTAGGTGCCATGGGTGCAATTGGGAAGGAAAGGAAAAGTGCGAATGAAAGTGCCTAATAGACAGAAAGTAAAAGATTACCTGGTGCCAAAGATCATTTTTTTGGCGGAGAGAATTATGGAAGTTAAGGAAATTATCTTTCTTTAGAGAGAGAAAGTTTTGGTGGGTTGATGTTTTCAACCGCCCACAGTATTTATATCCCCAAAAGCAATCATCATACGGGCCAACGGTTAGAAATTAACGGCTTTTTTAAGAAAAAAAAACTACATATTTGAGACCTTTGGGCTGCCTTATTGATCCTCTTTCGTTTTTGGTAAGTATTTCCGTAGGATATTTTCTATATTTGTCATACGAGATTTTTTCTATACTTTTTGGCTAAAGTATCTTGATTACATTGAAGATATTTTGCTTGGTTTTTTAATTTTTTAACAATTGTCTCATGGTTTTTGTGTTACCACAATTCGATAATTGGGGGCAAACTGTTATGGCTGATTTTTGCAGGATGACATTGACATGATGACATAATGACTTTGACACCAAGACGTGACGAAAACACACGAAGGCCAAGTCGTCTAAAACCAGTAATTGATTGTCCAAAAAAGGAAGGAGTTCAGCGCGGCATTAATTCAGCCAAGATAGTCGTTGATGGAAATGAATTGCACAAAGAAGGAAAGATCTTGTCATGAGAGCTTGGTTAGGGGGATCTCCTATAATCAAGGGGGCGTTACCATTGTAATTCAATAGTGCATTTAATTAGAAAGAGCATATACAAGAAAAAGAGAGACTATTAGACTAGACTACTGACATTTTTTGTACTAAGAGCAAAAGAAAGTAAAAACTGTAACGATTGTCGCTAGTCTGTAACGACAGTCAACGATAGTAGATTGGTGGATCCATATCCACCCGCGGTTTTTACCCATCTTCATTGGGGTTTTCCGCGTCACCATCTTTGCGTGTTCATCCCTTTGATCCCTATTGCATTCATTCCTTGCATTGTCATATTCATAATCTGGTTAAATCATCCCGAACTTTAATTCTGTCGTAAGAGAAAAATTTTAGCATAAATAGTTTACTGACATGATAAACTATTTTAGAAAATTGTAATTGTTATTTCCCTAGGAACACTACAACAGGGGGGAGGGGTGAATTGTAGGTGTAGAAATAAACGTAACTTTTTGCGGAAATTAAAACTTAAACGAATAAACAAGCTAGAGGAACACAAGGGATTTTTACGAGGAAAAACTTCTTGGGCCCAACAAGAAGAAACAACCTCGACCACTAGGGATTTTAAACTCAACTCTTTCACTAATTAGGCCAAACAACTTTGTTACAACCTAATTCTAACTCGAGCCACACCTTGAGTTCCTAAACTCAAGTTCCTGAGCCACTGTTCCCTTAACAGTAGTTCCTCTCAACTTCACTCGAAGTTTTCTCACTCATACAAGCTTCACTCAAAGCCTCTCTCTTACAGAACTTCACTCAAAGTTCCCTTACCCCAAAAACCAAAATACAATTGATCGAAATAAGCTTAGTGGAATTAGAGTAAGAAAGCAAAGAACAAATGGCTATTATGAGAGAATGAAGGCACTGACACTTAATTAGTTAAACTCACTTAATTACTTAGTCAGACACATTTGGAACTATTTAGACTTCAATATTTATAGTGATAATCACAAAGAACGTGGGAGTAAAACTGATTACATGTTAAGTCCATTAACCCATGATGTTCCTTCCCCTAAGGAACACGTTTCTATCATGTCCCATGATCCCATGATCTCAATATGAACGTGGATATATTTTAGCCACAACTCCTAAGTAATAGGAGTTCCTTGAGCTTTATCCGAAAATCAGTTATTATAAAAACAGCTTTTATCATTAAAACTGAATTTTTAATCTTTAAGAAAATAATATCTTTTAAACAAATTCTTTATAAAACCGGATAATTATTTCTCTATATTTTCCAAAAACAAAATCTTTTCTTAAACAGATTTTCTTTTTAAAACTGATTTTATCATTAAACTGATTTGAAATTAGATAAAACTAATTTCCTATAATTTAGGCATGACTTACTCAATTGCATAATTGTACCGTTATACTTTTGCACGCCTAAGTCTAGTTTCTTTTATAAAACAAGTTCCTTTAACAGATTCGTTTAGTGCCACTTAGTTTGTTCCTTAGAAAGGAACAAACTCTCATTCTCAAATAAAACTGCCACTGTTCCTTACCATCCTTACTTTGTTCCTTTACTGGAACTAGAAAATAAAACGCCTAGCTTTTTATCTTCTTGATCCAATGCTTGCTCCAGTATCAACTTATAGAAACTTCTTTACTTAGCCTTTGAAATCCTCTCTTGACTTCTTCCTTGACTTCGTATTCTCCCAGTTCCTTTCATTGATACCTTAAACATAAACATACACTTAAATAACTCATTAGTTCACTACTTAGTTTGCATCTTTGTTTCTTTGTCATCATCAAAACTAGGGTTCAACAATTTCCCCCTTTTTGATGATGACAACAAAGGTACAAACTAAGGCAATAACAAATAATATAAGTGAATGAAATGATAAAAAATAAAGAAGAAAATGAAAAATAAAACACAATTATGTAAGTAACTGAATTTTGATTTTTCATTTACCTTAACCTATTTTTGATTTTTCATTTACCTTATCCTAATTTTTAAATTTTTAATTTTAATTTTCCAGATTTTGTATGGACAGTTTGTTCCTTAAATCTTTTCCCCCTTTGTCATCCTCAAAAAGAATAGACTGCATGATATTGATGAATTGATTTAACACCTTAAGACCATAAGCAAGCACCATTTTGGTTAAGTTAGAATTCAAAGAGTAAACTTGCTCAAACATCAATCACATAATACTAGCCATTCCAAGGAAGAAATTATGCAAAACATTTGAAACACAGACATAATAGCAAAAGTCATTGTTATATATAGCACTTGTTCCATAACAACAAACAAAGAAAGAAAAAAAAAAGGATTAAACAAAAGTCTGTGTTCCTTGAAAAGAAACAGGAACAACAACAAAAAAAAAAACTAAGAAAGGGAAGGGGAATGGTGTTCCTCTACAACTCTTCTTCACCACATCCTCTAGTTCTTCATCACCACCCCATGGTTGAGTCCAACTTGTTCCTTCAACTCCTCCAAAGCAGGGCCATAGAGTCCATCTTCTTTTGTTGCGCAACACGTATCACTTAGGATCTTCATAAGACTCATCATTTTATCAGTTTTAGCATCCAAAGTCCAGTGAAGTGATTATAAAATTTGATCATGTGTTGAGCAGGAAGACAAACATCATTTACCCAGCTACATCATCCGGAGATTCTTGTTCCTTACCCTTGGAACCTGAGGCAGAGTGTGATTTTGTGAAGGAACTGGAGGGGTTGAATGGAAGGCTCATCTGTTCCGGGAATGGAAGCAGAAGAAGAAGGGTTATAAATTGGAGGGAGAAATGGTGGTGTTGGTGGAAGAGTTGTGGAGGTGGAAGCAAAAGGTTAGGTCCTTTTATTTCATCCTTCATCTGCTCAAAGCTGGAAGGAACATAGAAGGATGGGGAGAAATGGAAGGTCAGTTTTGTGAAAGGAACAGAGAGTTTAGGGATGGTGGTGGAGTGGGTTCCTTGAGAGTGAGGGTTCCTTTCCTCAGCATCCGAAAGGACTAAAGGAGAATCCTTGTTGGAAGGAACAGAAACAGTAGGAGCAATCTTTAGACGATTGCTCTTCCTCACCCTCTGATGAACAGGAACTCTAGGCTTAGTAGCAACGTGTTTGCGCCTCTTTGGTTTTGGTTCCTCCGGCTTAGGAACAGGTTCCTCCAAGATAACATCATTATCTTCTTCCTCTATGTTAATCTTAGGCAATTTTCTTTTACTTGAGGAACTTGGAGCTATTCTCCCTTGAATTCCTTCTTGTACAGACACACCAAGTCCATTTAGAGTCTTCTCATTTAATATGTTCCCTTGTTTTACTCCTAATGTAGTCCAACCAGTGAGTCTTACTTCAAAGTGATGAAAAGAAGTTATCAAAGCACCATACCCAATCACACAATTATTTTCAATACAGTGAGTAAGATGTTGGATAAAGAGAGAAGGGAAGTTGATTTGAATGTGGTGGTCTAAGCAAAACATATAACACATATCTAAGAGACCCACTTCATTCCTCTTTTCAGTACGAGGAATGAGTGCTCTCCATACCAAGTTGAATAGTACTTTGTGAAGGGGAGAGAGTAGGTTATGGTTTAGTTTGTTTTGACCAGCAGTTCCTCCAAAATATTCTACAATTTTGTCCTGAGGAAAATAGGGCTGCGCTTTTGTCAAAAGCGCAGCCCTTCTGTTTTTTTCCCCTAGTGAATTCGGAAAAGAAACAGTTCCTTTCCGTTTGAAGTACAAATCAGTTCCTTTGCAAGGAACTTCCCAAACTTTGCCCAATGTGGCTTAATTAAACTTAATTTTCTTTCCTCTAACCTCAGTTGTACAAAGACCATTAGTGTTAGTAAAATTTGCACAAAATTCATCCATAGCTAAAGGAACAAGTGCGTTGTTAAAGGCGAATTCAAACAAGAATTCTATGCCCTGTTCCTTTAGAATGGAAGTTAATTCATGAAATTCGACTTTATTGGCCCATTCTAAATCTACACAAAAACCCAATACATACCTAGATTCGCTTCTTTCGACCCGTTTCTTGGAAGATGAAGAAACAGTTCCTTTGGAAGGAACAGGCGTGATTTCTTCTTCTTCCCCCTGAGTTTGTTCCGGGGTTTCTTCTTCATCATCTTCCCCAATTAATTTTCTTCTACGCATACTCCTTCTTGGAGATTCTAATTGTTGTTCTTCTATGGGGGTTTCTTGAATTGAGTCGTTTTCAAGGGTTTCGGTTGGAGAAGGAGTATTTTCCATTTTTGAAGTGTTGGTAGTTTTTGATGTTGGAAAAGGAGAATTGCGTGAGGTTTTTGCCATGATTTGAGAAGAAATTGAGGTTTTTATGGAGTATCAAGAGGTGTGATGAATTTTTCGGCTATGGTGAAGATGAAGAGTTGGAGGAACACAGTTTCTAATAATGGTGAATTAAGGAGGGAGTTTGCATGTAATAGTGTCTTTGACACGCGGGGAAAAATGAAGCAAATAAAAATAAAAAGAAAAAGAAAACGAAAAGATGATAAATAAGAATCAATATTTAATTAAATCTGATTCCTTTTATTTTGGGATTTTTTTCGGATTTTTCGTATTTTTATGAGTTTTAATTTTTGAAAGATAATAAATGCTAAGGAACTTGTGCTATAGGAACAACTAATGCTACATATTAATGTCCTTCATATCATGCATGTTTCTTAACCTTAGGAACAGTAAGGGGAGTATTATGTGACATTTGTGAGTTGTTTAATTCCTTTGAATTCATGTTTATGTTTTGTAACATTTCAATTTGCAATGGTCTTAGGAAATTAAACACAATTGTTTTAGCACACAAAGTCACTCAAATTGATTCAAGCATGGGGGAATGATATAGGAACAATCACTTAATTTTTATTAACCGTAACTCAAGCCTTAATTTTTCATATCTATCCCTTTGTAAAGGCTTAGTTAGAATACCAGCAATCTGATTCTCAGTTTGACAAAACTCAAGTTTAATCAAACCTTTTTCAACATTTTCTCTTAAAAAGTGATGTCTGATATGTATATGCTTAACTCTAGAATGATGCACTGGATCTTTAGAAATACTGATAGCACTTGTATTATCACAATAAATAGGAACACAATCAAAGTTTATTCCATAGTCACTAAGTTGTTGTTTTATCCAAAGCATTTGAGAGCAACATGCAGCAGCTGCTACGTATTCTGCTTCAGCAGTGGATAAAGCAACTGTGTTTTGTTTCTTGGTACTCCAAGAAACTAAACTATGACTAAGGAATTGTGCCATACCTGAGGTGCTTTTCCTATTTACAAGATCTCCAGCATAATCTGCATCTGCATATCCTTTTAGCTCGAATGTATCGCTTCTTGGATAGTAGAGTCCAAGATCATCTGTTCCTTTAAGATATCTAAGAATTCTCTTTACAGCAGTAAGGTGAGACTCCTTTGGATTTGCTTGAAATCTAGCACACAAACCAACACTGAAAGCTATGTCTGGACGACTAGCAGTTAGATACAAAAGTGAACCAATCGTTCCTCTATATTTTGTTTGATCAACACTTGTTCCTATGGAGTCTTCATCTAATCTAGTTGAAGTTCCCATAGGAGTGTGATTTATCTTTGAGTTTTCGAGGCCATATTTCTTTAATAGTTCCTTTATGTATTTTTGTTGGTGTACAATTATTCCCTTTTCAGTTTGTTTGATTTGTATGTAATCCAAGAAAGAAATTTAACTCACCCATCATACTCATTTCAAATTCATTACTCATGAGACTTGAGAATTCTTTGCACAATGTTTCATTAGTAGCTCCGAATATGATGTCATCAACATAGAGTTGAACAAGCAAAATGTCAGTTCCTTTAGATTTTAGGAACAAGGTTTTATCAACCTTTCCTCTTTTAAAATTGTTTTCTAAAAGGAACTTTGATAATCTCTCATACCATGATCTATGTGCTTGTTTTAACCCATAAAGAGCTTTATCAAGCTTGTAGACATGATTTGGGAGATTATTATTTTCAAAACCTGGGGGTTGTTCAACATATACATCTTCGTTTAGATAGCCATTTAGAAATGCACACTTAACATCCATTTGATATAGTTTAAATCCCATGTAAGCGGCAAATGCAATTAAAATTCTAATGGCTTCTAGTCTAGCTACAGGAGCAAAGGTTTCTTCGTAATCTATTCCTTCTTGTTCATTATAACCTTTTACTACAAGTGTAGCTTTGTTCCTGACAATGGTTCCATTGGATGTACCTTTGGATATGTCGCTGATTATGAGTTCCATTGGATGTGACTTTTGTTGTCCCCAAGGTTTTGGTTGAAACTCTCTTATAGGAACATGTTGTTCCTCATGAGTTCCTTGAGTAGATGAGGAACTCTAATCAATTGTTCCTCTATTAGTCTCGGTGGACTCGGTTCCGTCATTTTGAGGAACAGGAACATCTTCTCCTCCTCGAGGAACAGGAACATTATTGATGTTATTATTTTCTAAATCCTCGTTCCTTTCCTCTTTCACTTCTTCTTCTTCTTGTGAATCTGCATTCTTTTCACTTGGTTGCACCAACCCAATTTCATAGTCATCAATCTGTGTGCTTGGATTATATTTGTCAGATTCATCAAAGATTACATGAATACTTTCTTCAACACACATAGTTCTTTTGTTATATACTCTATAAGCTTTACTATGTGTAGAGTATCCTAAAAATATTGCTTCATCACTCCTTGCATCAAATTTTCCAAGATTATCTTTTCCATTATTATGCACATAACATTTGCAGCCAAATGTTCTAAAATAGGTGATATTTTGTTTCTTTCCAAAATAAAGTTCATAAGGAGTTTTATTAATGATAGGTCTCATCATGGCACGGTTAATTATGTGACAAGCAGTATTAACAGCTTCAGCCCAAAAGTTCCTTGGAAGTTCACTAGCAATTAACATGGTTCTAGACATTTCCTCCAAAGTTCTATTTTTCCTTTCTACAACACCATTTTGTTGTGGTGTTCTAGGGGTAGAAAAATTATGATCTTGGCCATTATCTCTGCTTAAGTCATCAAATTTATAATTCTCGAATTCTTTGCCATGATCTGATCTAATGTGCATTATTTTATGACCACCTAAGTTTTGAACTCTTTTAGCAAAGACAAGAAACTCATCATAAGTTTCATCTTTACTAGTGAGAAAAATAACCCAAGTATACCTAGAGTAGTCATCTACAATCACAAGTACATACTTCTTTCCACTTCTGCTTTGAATTCTCATGGGTCCACATAAGTCCATATGAATTAATTCTAATGGTTTGGTGGTACTTACAATCGTTTTAGATTTGAAAGAGGATCTTACTTGCTTACCTCTTGCACATGCATCACAAACTTGATCAATATGAAATTTTATGGATGGTAATCCTAAAACAAGATCTCTTGATCTAAGTTTCTCAAGTAATGAAAAGCTAGCATGTCCTAGACGCTTGTGCCAAAGAAGTGAATCATCTTCAATAACACTAAGACAAGTTAAATTGATTTGAGGAACAAGGTCTAGATCCACAATGTATGTGTTCCCTTTCCTTGTTCCTTCCAAGATAACCTTCTTAATTAGTTTTAATGTTGATGATCAAGCATTTTTCTTTATCAAATTTTACAGTATTTCCCTTGTCACAGAATTGAGAAATGCTTAATAAATTATGTTTTAGACCTTCAACTAAAAATACATTTTCAATGGAGTGTAGTGGTGACTTACCAACCTTACCCATGGCAACTATGTTACCTTTCTTATTGTTATGTAGTGTAAAACTAGCAAACTTATATCACACTCCCAAAGATGGGTTCTTAAAACTGGAGACTTGTGCAACAATGATTGGTTCAAATCCCGAAGCAAACTCCTGACCAGCAACCTGCACAAAAGGGACCCACCCTGGAGGTTTGGGTGGTATTTCCCCCTCCGATGCTTAAGTCAGATGTCAGGGATGTAAAGGAACTTTTAGAGAGAGAGAGAGAAGAATTTATGACAGAGTAACAGTACTATGCTCTGAAAAACGTACCTTTCACCCTGAAGTCAAGGACTATTTATACTGTTTGAAATGACTGCTGTGCCTTGATGTCACCCTAATTTGGGAGCATCTGATTGGCTAATCAAAGTAGTAGGACACGTGGCAGTAATTAATTGGTCATCACACCTCACTTTCATATATTGGTGCAGATCATTTTTACTGGGCCTAAGTACAATTTTTGGGGCCAGGAGAGGGGCCTTTAGTACACTTTCTTCAGAGAAACGTACTTTTAGGCCTGCCACTTTCAGACCCTTTGTACTTTACTCCCCTGAATGTATGCCACATGTAGGGCTCTGATGAGGCCACGTGTCAGCGCAATAGCCGTTGATTTTTTAGGCTACAACATTTGCCCCTTAAAAGAGGGAGTTATTATCTTCTAGGCGCCAAGACGGTTAATCTTCCTCTTTTAACCGACCTGGAACTGCCCTTCCCCTTTATTCAAAAAAGAGGCGCGATTTTGCCGGTCTCCATAGGTCAACCCTAGGCACAACGGTCACTTTTCACCGGATGAGGAGGTCATTTTCACCCCTCTATAAATATGTGCCTTAGTCGCTCCTGGAATCATTTTAACATTGCTGAGAAATTTTCTAGAGAGAGAGACTCTGCAAATTTCTACTGATCTTTTAGAGAGAAGAACTACTCCTGTCCAAGCTCTTACTCCGCTCGTCCGAGGCCTCAAGTCATCTTTGACGCTCGTCCGAACTTTTCTCTACAGGTATATTCTCAACTCTTTTTCTTGTTTGCACACATATTTTAAGAAAATGGATTCGTCCTCTTCCTCGAACAATTCCGGCCGCTCAAGGGTTGGTGCTAACCCTAGAACAGAGGGCCAAACTTCCTCTGCATCTTCTAGAGTTGATCCTATCTCGGCCGGGCATGCATTCTTTTTCTTTAGCCATGGAAGGTAAAGTCAGACGACCCAGTCTTTACCTGTGCAGGGTAATCTGGAGCGCGTCAAGCAAACGGCTCGTATCAGAAGAGGGGTTACTATGCCGGCCTCTAGCTCAGAAAGAGAGGAATCCACTGGACGAATTCCTGCCGAAGGAGAACGAGAGACCCAAAGTGCTCGTCCTGCTAACCAAACTCCTTCTCCTGAGCATGCCGAGGAGGAAACAGAAATCAGGGCCTCTCCAGATCCCAGCCCGTCCGTGCGCAGGACGGTTTCATATGAGCCAAGGAGGGCCAGCTCTTCTAACCCCGCTAGTGATTCAGAGGAGCCGTCGAACACTTCGTCTGAAATAAGACGGCGTCTAGGTCCCCTTTCTGACCCTAGATTTCTCCTGGCCGATAACACTTGGCTGGGACGATTAGGTTCGGACCTTAGACCTTTTTCAGTGGCTATGCCCATGCCCGGCTACCACTTTGTCCTTCCCGGCCGAGAGGACACCAATTTCAGTGCTCCCCCCGGCCATTTTGCAGTTTATCGCTGGCATTAGATGCCGGCCTGCGCTTTCCCCTTCACCCTTTCATCAGCCAGCTTCTTCATTACTATGGCATAGGACATAATCAACTTGCCCCTAACTCTTGGCAAAACATCCTTACCTTTCTGGCCGTTTGTAACTTAAAAGGAAAAGACCCTTCTCTGGCCGCCTTTACCCACATTCATTACGTTGCCAAGGTCCCTAGGACCATTGAAGGAAGCTGGCTGAGTGTATGCAATCGTCAAGGATTCTTGACGTCTTGGGATAAGACCTCCAAGATGCACTCATGGAAGGGTGAGTTCCTCTTCGTCTAGGCACCCAGCAAAGCGGTGGCAAACCGACTTCGTATTTTAGCCGATCCACCACGAATACTGGACGGATGGCCTCATATCTGGAACTAGAGAGTAACTCTGCCGAGGAGATGGTGGAGTACTTCCGGATTTCGGAGTATACTATGGAAGATGTTTCTTTCAAGGGTCCGTCCAATTGGATTCCCTTTAAAGAAAGGTTTTACCATGATAACTTCCTAGTCGCTGCCGGCCTGCGGCAGGACGAGGACAGAGGTATATCCACTAAGAATTCTCTAAGTGAAATTTCTCGGCTTGATTATCATTCGTCCAATACCCGTTTCTTTTCTTTTTGCAGATTCAGCCAGGAGCAAACTAAGGAAATCTTGGATAGGAGACATGAGCTCGTCCAGATTTGCGGACACTCTATGGAAGGAGTACAGTAAATCAGGTGCCGAAAAGAGGCCGACACTTTGGTAAGATAAATTTTTTTTTTTTTTTCTCCGTCCAAGCAAGAGCTGGACGATCTGCTTCTTTGGAGGGTAACCCGTCTAGATGGAGCCTGGAAGAATCGTCTCTCTGAGAGGCAATTCGTCTAGTGTTTGCATGACGGGTTGCTTCTTCGAGGAGCAGTACGTCCAGATGAGTGCTGGACGGGCCATCTATTTGAGAAGCAACTCGTCTAGGTTGATTCCTTGACGGTTTGCCTCTTCGAGGTGCAGTCCGTCCAGAATAGTGCTGGACGAGTTGTTCATTTGAGGAGCAACCCGTCCAGGTTGATACTTTGACGGTTTGCCTCTTTAATGAGTAGTACGTCTAGATGAGTGCTGGCCGAGCTGCTTCTTATAAGAACCACTCGTCCAGATGATGACTGGACGGTCTGCCTTCATGATGAGCAGGTCGTCCTGATGTATCCAGACGATGTCCTCCCTTGAAGAGTCTTCTAATTTTTTATATCTTTTTCAGAAAAATGCCCCAACCTCCAAAGCTTTGGCCGAAAAGGCCGCGGCAAAGAAGCGGCCGGCCGGTACCAGTGAAGCCCCTCCTTCAAAAAAGGCAAAGGGTTTCACTGCCAAGAAGAAGAAGACCACACGGCCGGTCCCAAAGGTCGTGATTGATCTACCGGCCAAGGAGGAGGCCAAAGAAGAGCCGACCGAAGTTGGCTCACGGGCCCTCGTTGCCTACACTGGTCCGGCCGAGCAGCCCACCTCTTCGCAACCTGACGAGGTTGTTGTCTTGGACGATGCAGGACAATCTTCTCAGCCGGACGCGACTGTAGACGGGTCCGCTTTCTCTGGGCCAATGGCCCAACTGGTAGGCCAGATGCCGGCTGCTTATAGGACGGCGTCCCGTTCTTCTGGTGAGTCTTACTATTCCAACGTAGTTAGAACACTACGGGTTGGCGGGCGTCCGATGAGTCCGTCCAACAAACAGACCGTGGTTATTCCCATCAGATGTACTGACGAGTTTAACCTTTCAGATAAAGGGAAGGGTCCAGCTGCTGACGGCTCTCCTATTCTTTCTGATGACGAATCTTCCCCGGCTTTCGGAAAGATGTCATCAGCCGATCGTGAGAAGCTCAAGCTGGAGCTCTTCAAGTGCTTCCCTGAACCCTATATTAAGGGTTTGAGGGGAGCATCATCTGGGCATGTAGGATACATGTCTCAGCTTGCTGCTGAGGTACATCCTTTCTTCTTTGGACGTTTCCTTTATTTAATTAGATATATATTCTAAGTTGAAATCGTCTTAACTCTTTTGTCCTCTTATTTTCAGCTCTTTGCTCGCAGCATAATAACGGAGGATTGGGTGAAGGAGCTCAGAAAAGAGAACATAGAAGCTCGTCCATGACGTAACTGCGGCTGAGTGTATGCAATCGTCAAGGATTCTTGACGTCTTGGGATAAGACCTCCAAGATGCACTCATGGAAGGGTGAGTTCCTCTTCGTCCAGGCACCCAGCAAAGCGGTGGCAAACCGACTTCGGTATTTTAGCCGATCCACCACGAATACTGGACGGATGGCCTCATATCTGGAACTAGAGAGTAACTCTGCCGAGGAGATGGTGGAGTACTTCCGGATTTCGGAGTATACTATGGAAGATGTTTCTTTCAAGGGTCCGTCCAATTGGATTCCCTTTAAAGAAAGGTTTTACCATGATAACTTCCTAGTCGCTGCCGGCCTGCGGCAGGACGAGGACAGAGGTATATCCACTAAGAATTCTCTAAGTGAAATTTCTCGGCTTGATTATCATTCGTCCAATACCCGTTTCTTTTCTTTTTGCAGATTCAGCCAGGAGCAAACTAAGGAAATCTTGGATAGGAGACATGAGCTCGTCCAGATTTGCGGACACTCTATGGAAGGAGTACAGTAAATCAGGTGCCGAAAAGAGGCCGACACTTTGGTAAGATAAATTTTTTTTTTTTTCTCCGTCCAAGCAAGCTGGACGATCTGCTTCTTTGGAGGGTAACCCGTCTAGATGGAGCCTGGAAGAATCGTCTCTCTGAGAGGCAATTCGTCTAGTGTTTGCATGACGGGTTGCTTCTTCGAGGAGCAGTACGTCCAGATGAGTGCTGGACGGGCCATCTATTTGAGAAGCAACTCGTCTAGGTTGATTCCTTGACGGTTTGCCTCTTCGAGGTGCAGTCCGTCCAGAATAGTGCTGGACGAGTTGTTCATTTGAGGAGCAACCCGTCCAGGTTGATACTTTGACGGTTTGCCTCTTTAATGAGTAGTACGTCTAGATGAGTGCTGGCCGAGCTGCTTCTTATAAGAACCACTCGTCCAGATGATGACTGGACGGTCTGCCTTCATGATGAGCAGGTCGTCCAGATGTATCCAGACGATGTCCTCCCTTGAAGAGTCTTCTAATTTTTATATCTTTTTCAGAAAAATGCCCCAACCTCCAAAGCTTTGGCCGAAAAGGCCGCGGCAAAGAAGCGGCCGGCCGGTACCAGTGAAGCCCCTCCTTCAAAAAAGGCAAAGGGTTTCACTGCCAAGAAGAAGAAGACCACACGGCCGGTCCCAAAGGTCGTGATTGATCTACCGGCCAAGGAGGAGGCCAAAGAAGAGCCGACCGAAGTTGGCTCACGGGCCCTCGTGCCTACACTGGTCCGGCCGAGCAGCCCACCTCTTCGCAACCTGACGAGGTTGTTTCTTGGACGATGCAGGACAATCTTCTCAGCCGGACGCGACTGTAGACGGGTCCGCTTTCTCTGGGCCAATGGCCCAACTGGTAGGCCAGATGCCGGCTGCTTATAGGACGGCGTCCCGTTCTTCTGGTGAGTCTTACTATTCCAACGTAGTTAGAACACTACGGGTTGGCGGGCGTCCGATGAGTCCGTCCAACAAACAGACCGTGGTTATTCCCATCAGATGTACTGACGAGTTTAACCTTTCAGATAAAGGGAAGGGTCCAGCTGCTGACGGCTCTCCTATTCTTTCTGATGACGAATCTTTCCGCGCTTTCGGAAAGATGTCATCAGCCGATCGTGAGAAGCTCAAGCTGGAGCTTTCAAGTGCTTCCTGAACCCTATATTAAGGGTTGAGGGGAGCATCATCTGGGCATGTAGGATACATGTCTCAGCTTGCTGCTGAGGTACATCCTTTCTTTTGGCGTTTCTTTATTTAATTAGATATATATTCTAAGTTGAAATCGTCTTAACTCTTTTGTCCTCTTATTTTCAGCTTTTGCTCGCAGCATAATAACGAGGATGGGAAGGAGCTCAGAAAAAGAAACATAGAAGCTCGTCCATGACTACTGCGGCCGCTGACCATGCTCAGTTCGTCATTTCCGACAAGAGGTTTGCATCAGCAAACCAAAGTCGCTTTGGAAAAGCGATCGCTGAGCTGGAATCTCAATATCAAAGTCTACCTCCTTCGGTTGACGGAGATGCTGCACGAACGGGCATCATTGGAACGTGCCCTGACGGACGAGAGGAATTCAGTCATGACAATGGCTCCTGATTTCTATAAAGAGAACCTCGTCCTGAAGGTCAAGAACCAAGCCCTTCGGCTGAGGTTGCGGACACAGTTGCTGCGCTAAGGAGGCTATGAACACCGTCATAGATACCTCAAAAGAATGGGCGGTGCAGGCTTTTGGCATGATGGCCGAAGAGGAGGATATCCCCAGATATGCTCGTCGGCTGGAATTCCAAGAAGCTTTGCACAAGCCACCATATCGGAGCAGACCCTCCCGTCTTTGAAGAATCCTCTGAGGACGAAGAGGGAGAAGACGATATGGAGGCTCAGGACGAAGAAGACAAGATCCTCCTGCCGCCTAGTTTTTGTTGTATCTTGGCCGTGGGCCACTTGTACCTTTTTCTTCTTTTTTTGTACTTAGATAAATAGGTTGTAATCATCTCTTTACATTTATAAAAAGCTATCTTTTTCAATCTCTCTTGCTCTATGCTTTACAGTATTTGACGAACACACATTTTTGACGTATTACCTTACAATTCCATAATTATACAAAGTACAATCGCAACTCGTCATGATATTTGGCCGATCTAATCAACTCTTTTGGTTGATTACATTCACAACCTTCATTAAAGCCCTAAGTATAAAAGTAATTCGTCAATATTTTTTTATCTGACCCAGTAGCCTTTTCTGGACGTTCATCACCAGATGCTCAACAAAGACTTGTTTTTAATTTTTGGGTTCAAAAAACTGCCAAGTATAAATTGTGCTCGGCCAGAACCTGGGTATTGTTCGTCATTGGACAAAGACTTAGTCAATTTATAAATTATGCCCCTATATGCCCCCCTTCTTGGACGAAGAGTTTTTATAACTTTCCCTGTTCAAGAAGGAGTTAAGAAGATAATTTTTAAATAACTTGGACGTTTTTCTAAGAGTATTGTAACTCGTCCATCTTTGTTAAATTATGAAATAACTTGTTCCTTTACTAAGGTTGTTATTTCGAAGTTTGGGTGTTGTTTGACGGAAAGTAGGACACCTTTACTAAGGCGTCCTAATCCTAGCCGACCTTGTTCAGGAGGTGTTCAACTCTTTAAGTAAACCACCGGCCAAATCTTGCATATTATCCATTTAAGGATGATAACATGTTCGGCCGACCTCCCAATGAAAGGTGCGCTGTCTTTTTGCTTTGCTAAATTTAATGACTTTGGACGATTGTAATAACTTTAAGCAAATAAATCAGACTAAGTTAGAGAGAAGTAGAGCTGTATTATATGAAGTTTGCTTGACGAATAGTCAAATACATGTATACATTCTACTTTTTCTTTGTAATGCATTAACAAAAGATTACAATTTAGCTGGATGCCCTAAACAAAGTATTTCTTCAAAGTGTCAGAATTCCACGTCCTAGGAATAGGACGTCCGTCCAATCCTTCTAGACGAAAGGTGCCATTCTGAACTACTTCGATTATCTTATAGGGTCCTTCCCAGTTAGGAGTAAGCTTGCCTAACTCTTTCCTGGCCGACCGCTTCCATTTTTCTTAGGACGAGGTCTCCCAGCTTTAACGGACGTCTTGCAACTCTTTTGTTGAAGTCTCTTGCCATTCTCAACTTGTATAGTTGCATCCTCAGCAAAGCGTTGCCCCTGACTTCAGGAACTAAACCAGAGCCGTCCTAAGGCTGCCCAGTTAGCGTCTTCTGAATACATCATTACCTTAAAGTGGGTTCTTCAACCTCAATAGGAGGACGGCCTCAGAGCCATAAACCATCATAAAAGGAGTCTCTCCGTGGAATTCTTGGCCGTTGTCCTTATTGACCATAAGACCAGCTGCAATTCTTCTACCCAAAGCCCCTTGCATTGTCCAACTTCTTTTTTATCCCCCGAAAGAATCTTGTTAAAAGCCTCCACTTGCCCATTAGCCTGTGGATGAGCTACTGCTGCAAAGTGAGCTTTGATCCCTTGGTCAGCCAACCATTGACGAAGCTTGGGTGTTTCAAATTGCGGCCCATTATCAAAGACGATCGACTGGGGCATGCCAAACCTTGTAATCAAGTTCTTCCAGATGAACCCTTTGACGTCATTGGTGGTGATGCCCCTTAATGCTTCAGCTTCAACCCATTTTGTAAAGTAGTCTACAGCTACTATTACAAATTTCTTCTGGCCGGCAGCAATAGGAAAAGGCCCAAGAATGTCCATCCCCCATTTAGCAAAGGGAAGAGGAAAGAGAATGGGAGTCAAGTAATTGGACGGCTTTTGATGGATATTACCATGCTTTTGGCAACTATCACACTTCTTGGCATAGCAGCGCATCTTCTTTTAAGGACGGCCAAAAGTACCCGTCCTGAGAGCCCTTTCTGCCAAAGCTCTTCCTCCAATGTAGAAGCACAAGCTCCCTCATGCAACTCCTTCAAAACGTCCAGACCTTCCTTTCGGCTGATGCACTTGAGAAGAGGCCGATTATAGGATTTCTTGTATAGAGTCTCATTCCACAATTCAAACCACTTGTCCCTTGCTTTCACATACTTGGCTTAGTTGGATCAAGAGGCAGACGGCCAGTTTTCTTGAATTCAATGATTGGACTCATCCACTCATCCTCGCGCTGAGAAACAGCACTTCTCCGGCCTCAATGCTCTTGGCCGCCTTTACTTCCCAGAAACTGTTCTAGGAACATCTCCTTCAGCCGAGCTGGCCAGTTTAGAGAGGGCATCAGCTTGATGGTTCTCTGATCTGGGCACCTGATCTAGGACGAACCTCTTTAAAGACTTGATCTCTTCTTGACCAAATTCATATACTTGCTCATGGACGCTTCCTTGCATTCAAATCACCATTGACTTGACTGACAACCAGCAGAGAGTCAGTTTTAGCTTCAATTTCCAAGGCCCCAGCCGCTTTGCACATTTTTATGCCGGCTAAGAGAGCTTCATACTCTGCTTCATTATTGGACGCCTGGAATTTGAACTTCATAGCATATTCAAACTTATCCCCTTCTGGAGATTGAAAAATGATTCCTGCCCCACATCCGTTAGCAGTTGAGGATCCGTCCACCATAAGGGTCCAATGACGCCTTCCTGCCGCGGATCTTGGACGCTTTCTACCGTAGGCCGAGTAAGCTCTACAATGAAATCAGCCAAAGCTTGGCCCTTGATTGCCTTTCTAGGCTCAAATGTTAAATCAAACATATTAAGCTCAACAGCCCATTTTAACATCCGGCCAGACGCATCCATCTTATGCAACACTTGCCTAAGCGGCTGATCTGTATATACAAGAATGCTGTGGCCAAGAAGTAAGGCCTTAACTTCCGGCTAGCCATCAACAAAGCCAAGCCGAATTTCTCGATGGGCGAATATCTGTTCTCAGCATCTTTCAGCACATGGCTCACAAAGTAGACGGGTATCTGCACCGCTCTCTTTCAGCCAAGAGGACTGCACTTACCGCAAGGTGATACAGCCAGGTATACATACAACTTTTCCCTTCGGCCGGACTGATCAACCTAGGCAGCTGCCGAAGATGTCTTTGACTTGCTGAAGCGCCACTCAGCTTCTTCCGACCACTCAAACTTGGCATTTTTCTTGATAGTAGCAAAGAAATGGTGACATTTGTCTCCTGATTTTGAGAGAAACCGTCCAAGAGCAGCCAAACAGCCCGTCAATCTCTGAACTTCTTTCACTTGGACGGCGAAGACATATTCATAATAGCTTGAATTTATCGGGATTTGCTCAATCCCTCTCTGATACCACAAGAATCCCAGAAATTTCCCAGCAACTACCCGAACACACATTTCTGCGGATTGAGCTTCAACTTAAATTTCTCAAAGTGAGGAAAGTTTCCCTAATCGTCCAGATGATCTTTCTCTTCTTTACTCTTGACGATCATGTCGTCGATATAGGCTTCCATATTTCGCCCAAGCTGCGGCTGAAATACCGTATTAATGAGCCTCTGAAATGTGGCTGGAGCATTTCTTAGGCCGAAGGGCATCCTGAGCCATCCATACAATCCTTTCTCAGTAATGAAGGAAGTCTTATCTTGATCATCCGGCCACATAGGAATCTGGTGGAAGCCAGAATAGGCATCCATAAACTCAGACAGGGCATGGCCGGCCGTAGAATCCACCAGACGATCAATTTTAGGCAACGGAAAGCTGTCCTTAGGACAAGCCTTGTTCAAGATCCTATAATCAACGCACATTCTCCAGTGCCATTCGGCTTTGGAACCATACAACATTTGCTACCCAATCTGGGTAATATGTTTCCCGGATGAACTTAGACTTGAGCAGCTTTTGACTTCTTCATCAACGGCCTTATTTCTGGCCGGCCCCAGATGCCTCTTCTTCTGCCGAATAGGCTTTTGCCCCGGCTCAATGTTAGCTTATGGACGGCCACTTCAGGGTCTATCCCAGGCATCTCCTCTACAGCATAGGCAAACACATCTTCGAATTCTCGCAGCAACGCAACTAAGGCGTCCTGAATTTCCGATCTCAAAACTGAGCCAATTTTCAATGTCCTTTCCGGACGCTTTGGATTCAAGCAAATCTCTACTGGACTTTCCACAGGTTCTGGACGTTCTAGTCCCAGACCATTATAGCCATTATCTCAGATAATGTTTTCTTCTTTAATTGCAAAACTTCTCTTCTTGCTAGGCAAAAGCATGGACGGATTGCTTTCAGGAAAGGGTACTCTTGAACCTTCTCAACTTCCTTTAAGCTCAACAATTGGCCTTTACCTTCTTGGCCGATCATCTCCTTGTCCTTGGACTCTGCCTTCTCTTTCCAGATGATGTTTATGTGGTGAGATAGCATTCTCTAGCAGCTTGCTGATCTCCATAAAGAGACCAATCTTCCCCATCACACTCAAACTTCATTAACATAATGGGTCACAATGACGCCTTGATGTGATTTAAGGTAGGTCGTCCGAGAATGACATTATAAGCTGTCAAGTCTCGTACTACCAAAAATTTCACAAAAAGCGTCCTGGCCGCATCTTTTTCTCCAACCTGACGGGCAATGTGACGGTTCCCATAGGGTGTATGACCCCTCCGCCGAAACCGATTATAGGATGATTGACCGGCATCAAATCATTTTTGTCAAACTTTAAACGAGACAAACAATCAGCACTGATGATATCAGTAGAGCTTCCTGTATCAATCAGAATTCGCCTAACCCTAAGGTTGGCAATCTTCATTTCCACAACTAGTGGATCATCATGCGGCGTCCTTATCTTCCCTCGGTCCAACTCGCTGACCACTATTTTTGGGAAAAGGATCAGATCGGCCTGGTTTGTGAGCATAACCTGGCTGAGTTCCCTCAAATAGTTTTTGTGGCCGCGATTTGTTGGACCTCCAGCGCAAATCCTCCTGAGATACCATTACTACATCATCATCCGTGCTATCTCCGTCCATCTTTCTTCCTTGACGGTTATCCCTTTTCTGAAATTCCTTCCTGACGAGGGTAGGTAATTGTTCATTTTCCTTTTCGAGCCAACTCTTCTAGCGCTCGCTTCAAATGCTTGCATTCATTGGTTTCATGCCACAATCTTTGTGAAAGTGACAATACTTGCTCTTGTCTCTGTTACGGTAAGGCGTCTTCATTCGGCCGGCGCCTTTAGCTCATGCTGATCTTTTATTTCCATCAAAATGGAATATTGATCTTTGTTGAACTCTATTGGTTCAGCTGAGGCCGCCGGCTCTGACCGCCTACTTCTCTTGGACGAGGTGGTCATAGAAGTCATTGCCCAAGTCTCAGCCTTCTTGGGCGGATTCTTTTTTGGCTGAACAGCTTCTTCACTTTCTTCACCTTCTGGTCTGTTTTGCTTCAGCACAAACCTCTGTGGCATGAATGAATGCTTCAGCCTCCCTCATGCTTCCGTTAAAGTAGTGATTTTCTTCTTCACAAATCAAACTTAAAACTTCCTGGCCTTAGGCCTCTGATGAAGGCGTCAAACGCCACACCTGCATTCAGATCTTGGATCTGCAATGCCTCAGATTAATCTCTTCACATAACCTCTCAAGGCCTCCTTAGGACCTTGGATGACCTTTCCCAGGTGCATGCTTGTTTTTTGTTCCTGACGATTAGCCACAAAGTGACTGGTGAATAGAATGCTAAGTTCAGTAAAATTGTTCACTGAGTTAGGTGGCAAGTTGTTAAACCATTTTTGCGCTACTCCCTTCAAAGTAGCTGGAAAATTCTTACACCAAGTAGCATCGTCCACCCCTTGGACATACATCTGATGCTTGTAAGCTGATAGGTGATCGTCCGGATCAGTAGTTCCGTCAAAAGGTTCAATGGTTGGGAGCTTAACCTTTGGGAAAGGAGGAGACTCCATGATCCTGATCGAGAAAGGAGTGGGCCAATTGATCTGGAGTGCCGCCACCTGCCCCTCAATGGGTATGTGCTCCTGACGGTACTCTTTCAAAACCGGATTAGATGAGGTGTTAGCTAAGGCTTGACGCCTGTACACCATAGGCTGCAAAACTGTCTTCTCCTGCCTTGGCTGGAAAGCTGATGGGCCACGACTTCGTGCCACTGTTCTGGACGGGAGTCCTAAGGACGGATCCTTCATATATGGCGTGGAGCCAGAGGCCGAACGCTGCTGCGCTGCCGCCCTCTTGGCCTCCAAGTACTCCCTGGCATCAGTCTCCATCATGTGCCAGTAGGAGGGATATTATCGGCTGGACGGACCACCAGTTTCCAGTCCATCTTCCTCCTAGAATCACTAACTGCTGGCTGCTTTCCTTTGGAAGGCGGCCTAGTCAACTCTGGCCGAGTGGCCGACTAGGTCCTGGACGACCCTCCTGGGATCGCCCTTTGAGCGGCGCAGCTGCCTCTCCTCCCGGACTCATCTGAAAGAACAACATATTGTTCTTAATCTGCTCTTCCATAACAGCGGTCATTCTTGCCTAGAAGTCATTCAACACATTTTCCAAATGACCAGCTGTCACTGGATGGTCAAGATTCTCTTGGATGACTGGAGTCACAGTCCTACCCTCTAGATGAACGGCAGCATGGCCTTGATCCCGTCCACGAGGGGGTCTCTCGTCATCAACGGTATCATCAACCTGAACTCTAAAACTTCTGTTCCTTGCGACTTTCGATGAGTGACAGTCCGTCATTGTTGCGTCTCCCCACAGACGGCGCCAAATGTTATGTAGTGTAAAACTAGCAAACTTATATCACATCCCAAAGATGGGTTCTTAAAATGGAGACTTGTGCAACAATGATTGGTTCAAATCCCGAAGCAAACTCCTGACCAGCAACCTGCACAAAAGGGACCCACCCTGGAGGTTTGGGTGGTATTTCCCCCTCCGATGCTTAAGTCAGATGTCAGGGATGTAAAGGAACTTTTAGAGAGAGAGAGAGAAGAATTTATGACAAGAAGTAGTATGCTCTGAAAAACGTACCTTTCACCCTGAAATCAAGGACTATTTATACTGTTTGAAATGACTGCTGTACCTTGATGTCACCCTAATTTGGGAGCATCTGATTGGCTAATCAAAGTAGTGGGACACGTGGCAGTAATTAATTGGTCATCACACCTCACTTTCATATATTGGTGCAGATCATTTTTACTGGGCCTAAGTACAATTTTTGGGGCCAGGAGAGGGGCCTTTAGTACACTTTCTTCAGAGAAACGTACTTTTAGGCCTGCCACTTTCAGACCCTTTGTACTTTACTCCCCAGCATGTATGCCACATGTAGGGCTCTGATGAGGCCACGTGTCAGCGCAATAGCCGTTGATTTTTTAGGCTACAACACTTATTATCACCAAATGTTACACTTCCACCTTCATAGGTTGTGAGTGAGAGAAACTTAGTTTTGTCTCCTGTCATGTGCTTGGAACAACCACTGTCGAGATACCATGTGTTGTTCCCCCTCACTCCAACCTGCAAAAATCAACTAGGTGTTAGTTGTAGGAACCCCATCTTTCGTGGGTTCCTGTTCTTGACTAGGATTTGTTTTGACAACCCATTTTTTCTTACTTATTGTCACATTTTTCCCAATCATCTCAGATTTTAGTTGACATTGATTTATGTAATGACCTACCTTGCCACAATACATACAGAACTTATCACTAGGTAGATCAACATATTTCTTTGTCTTGTTCCTTTTCTTGTAGTTTTCAAAACCAAGACCTTCCTTCCTCTTGGTCTGTGGTTTCTCAATCCACTTAGGAACTTTCATGATTTTGCCTCTGTTCCTTGCGACAACCAGTTCCTTTTTAAGATTACAGATCTGTTCCTTTAAAATATTTTCTCTTTATTCAAATTTTCAATCTCAGATCTGTATCCTTTCAAAGGGGTTGATCTTATATCAAAGGAACTCAGAACAGGGACAAACTCCTTCAAGTGTGAAATCTCTAAATTAATTAGATAATTTTCATTTTTCAAACTTTCATAACATTCTTTGATTTTTTCAAGTTTTTATCAAATAAATCAAAGAATCTTGTTTCAACATCTGTTCTCATTTTCTTAAGCCATTCTATGTGTTCCTTGCAGACTTTAAGGCTTGTTCCGTTTGTTTACGTTTTTCACGTTCATCTCTACATTCAAGAATTGCATCATAAAGAAGATCATATATTTCAGGCCTAGTTTTACATCTAAGTCTGACTCAAGACCATGTTGACTTACCTCAACTTTTTCTTCATCTTCTTTTTCGTCAGTGTTTGCCATGAGGCAAAGGTTTGCTGTTTCTTCAGTTGTTGTTCCTCTTCTTCTTCCGTCTCTGAATCTCCCCAAGCAGCTATCATTGCTTTTCGTACATTTGTCTTAGAGAAAGGGGCCTTTGATTCTTTGTTCCTTTCAGCAAAGCGTTCCTTGTTCCTTTCTTTGGTTTTGTCATTTTCCCAAAGAGGACATTCCTTGATGAAGTGATCTGTACTACCACATTTATGACAAGCAGCTTTGTTAGAAAATTTCTTAGTTTTACCTTTGAAGTTTCCATTCTTCATGTTCCTGTACATCTTTCGAAATTTTCGAACCATGAGGGCTGCTTCTTCTTCTTCTGAATCCGAATCATCTTCATCATCTGCTTTGAGAGCAATTGATTTTGATTTGGAGCTTTCACCATACTCAGTATCAAGGTGAAGCTCATGAGTCATAAGTGACCCTGCCAGCTGTTCTAAGTTGAACTTAGTGAAGTCTTTTGTTTCTTGAAGAGCGTGACTTTAGCCATCCATCTGTCCTTAGGAAGACTCCTAAGAACCTTTCGAACCTGTTCCTCAGATGAAATAAACTTTCCAAGAGAAGCCAACTCATTAATAATGTTAGTAAAACGAGTAAACATGTCTCGGATGCTTTCTTTAGATTTCATGCAGAACAGTTCATATTGATTCATAAGTAAATCAATTTTCGATCTTTTAACTTCATTAGTTCCTTCATGGGTTACTTCTAGTAAATCCCATATTTGCTTTGCGGATTTGCATCCCATGATCCTATTATGTTCATGGGGTCCAAGTCCACAATGCAAAGTTTAATAGCCATGGCATTTACTTCCATTTTTTCAAAATCAGATTTGTCATAATCAGAGAGGGGTTTTAGAGTTACCTCATTTTTGTCATTTGTAGTTGTGACTTCGAAATCACCAACTTCAATGACTCTCCATACCTGATAGTTTTCAGCTTTGATGAATATCTCCATGCGGTTCTTCCAATAGTTGTAGTACTTCCCATTGAACATAGGAGGCCTTTGAGTGGAATAACCTTCTTCAAGTTTCTCGGTGGTATTCATTGTTCCTTGGATCTTTTTCTCAATAGGGTTTCCTATCTTACGTGAGTTCTAGCTCTGATACCAATTGTTATTTCCCTAGGAACACTACAAGAGGGGGGGGTGAATTGTAGGTGTAGAAATAAACGTAACTTTTTGCGGAAATTAAAACTTAAACGAATAAACAAGCTAGAGGAACACAAGGGATTTTTACGAGGAAAAACTTCTTGGGCCCAACAAGAAGAAACAACCTCGACCACTAGGGATTTTAAACTCAACTCTTTCACTAATTAGGCCAAACAACTTTGTTACAACCTAATTCTAACTCGAGCCACACCTTGAGTTCCTAAACTCAAGTTCCTGAGCCACTGTTCCCTTAACAGTAGTTCCTCTCAACTTCACTCGAAGTTTTCTCACTCATACAAGCTTCACTCAAAGCCTCTCTCTTACAGAACTTCACTCAAAGTTCCCTTACCCCAAAAACCAAAATACAATTGATCGAAATAAGCTTAGTGGAATTAGAGTAAGAAAGCAAAGAACAAATGGCTATTATGAGAGAATGAAGGCACTGACACTTAATTAGTTAAACTCACTTAATTACTTAGTCAGACACACTTTGGAACTCATTTAGACTTCAATATTTATAGTGATAATCACATAAGAACGTGGGAGTAAAACTGATTACATGTTAAGTCCATTAACCCATGATGTTCCTTCCCCTAAGGAACACGTTTCTCATCATGTCCCATGATCCCATGATCTCATATGAACGTGGATATATTTTAGCCACAACTCCTAAGTAATAGGAGTTCCTTGAGCTTTATCCGAAAATCAGTTTTATAAAAACAGTTTTATCATTAAAACTGAATTTTTAATCTTTAAGAAAATAATATCTTTTAAACAAATTCTTTATAAAACCGGATAATTATTTTCTATATATTTTCCGAAAAACAAAATCTTTTCTTTAAACAGATTTTCTTTTTAAAACTGATTTTATCATTTAAACTGATTTGAAGTTAGATAAAACTAAATTCCTATAATTTAGGCATGACTTACTCAATTGCATAATTGTACCGTTATACTTTTGCACGCCTAAGTCTAGTTCCTTTAATAAACCAAGTTCCTTTAACAGATTCGTTTAGTGCCACTTAGTTTGTTCCTTAGAAAGGAACAAACTCTCATTCTCAAATAAAACTGTCACTGTTCCTTACCATCCTTACTTTGTTCCTTTACACTGGAACTAGAAAATAAAACGCCTAGCTTTTATTCTTCTTGATCCAATGCTTGCTCCAGTATCAACTTATAGAAACTTCTTTAGTTAGCCTTTGAAATCCTCTCTTGACTTCTTCCTTGACTTCGTATTCTCCCAGTTCCTTTCATTGATACCTTAAACATCATACACTTAAATAACTCATTAGTTCACCACTTAGTTTGCATCTTTGTTTCTTTGTCATCATCAAAACTAGGGTTCAACAGTAATATTACCTTATAAGCAAACAAGAACTAGTGATTGATCATAATTCGACGCTTGTTGAATGAATTCATATTTTGATTGAACTTCTTCAACTTCTGGGACATCTTTGATTTCTTCAATGAGAATTGCACTTGAGTCTTCTATCTCTGGTTGAGTTTGTGACTCAAGGTTTAGAGCAACCTCGATTTTGATGTTAGGAACTGACTTTAGAGAGTCCCTGCTTTCTCTACCTTATAAACTTTATCAATCATGATGCAGTAGTTGGCATTGTGGATTTGTTCTCTATTATCGTGAACTCGGTTGGTAACATGATTACGTTGCACTGCATATCTTGAGCTTCCTGACATCCTACTTGAGATTCGATTGACCATGGGTCCCCATCCAATAACAAATCGCTATCTTATACCAAAAAATCCAGATCTTTAGATCCAAATTCTAAGCCATATTCTTCATTTGCATAATTTCCTTCAGTTTCTTTCAAAAAAGAATCCTTTTCATGCTATTGTTGGGTATTTATCTCCAAAGATGAAGGATCAGATTGATCCCCTTGTAAAGGTAATGGCTTAGTGATTCCAGCTTGAAGAGCCTCTTCATCAATCCTTTCATTTAGCCTCTTCATCAATCCTTACATTTACAATAAGATACTCCTGCACGTTTCCAGTGCTGATTTGAGCTCTTACTTCAGCAGCCCTACAGCTCAACTCCTTCATCTTAGATGACTTACTTTGTCGTGGATGTCGATCATCTTCTGGAGATGCTTTCATTATCATTGACTTAAGTCTTGTACCCTCTGGATTTCCTTTAAATTTATCTTTTCTTTTGAGAATCTTAGGAACAGGGATCTGACTTACATCTGCCTCTTTTTCTTTTGAGAAAAAGTGAGATCCGTGTCAATTAGTTTTTCATAGCCTTTGAATTCTAGATCTTTTCTGAAATGGTCTTTGATACACATGAACATAGGTAGGGTCATTTGGTATGACCTGTGTCCTAATCATTTCAAATGTTAGGTTATCTGAACATGATGTACAGATACATGCTCTTAGAGCCTTCAATCCTTCTATTGCTCTAGTTTGCAAAGGAACCTTTTGAGCAGTTTCTTTGTAAGTTTTAGCTTTCTCTTCAGGTATCGCCACACTTGGATTTGCCTTAGCGTTAATATTAATCCTATATTTGGCTAGATTCATACTATAGCATCCAAATACATGGCCTGACGTTCTATTTCTGAGACAATCACTCTTTCGAGAGTCAATTGCATAGTAAGAAAACCTCTGAAGACTTGGCATTGATCAGTAGTGTGGGACCCATTCATATGCCATCTACACATATCTTATAGTCCCTCTTAGTTAGCTATTTTTGGCATAATCATGACCCCTTCATCTAGTAAACTGTTAAGTTGATTAGCAATTTATGTAGCCTGAGATGCCTGTAACATAACAGTAAAAATCATTGTTAATTATTACCATATTACAAGACTAGTGAAAGGGTTCATCCACTTCAATCACATTAGCCACATTAGCATTTTCATCACCAGGGAACATGATATTCTTTTTATCAATCTCATCCTGAATTTTATTTCTAAAAACAATGCACTCAGAACTATCATGGGAAACTGCATCATGCCATTTACAGTATTTCTTCCCTTTAACTTTATCGGCTGTTTTCAACTTATGCCTCTCTACCAGTTTGATTTTCTTATTAGATAATAACTAGTCAAAGATAGTGCCAGACTTCTTAACGTGAAAAGTATATGTTCTCTTTTGCCCAGATTTTAAATCTTTTGGCGCTGAGAATTCTTTTCCTTAAGAGGAGAGCATATATATGGTGCTCCCTGGACAATCTCCGCCACATCTACTTCTGGCAATGTTTCAAAGAGAAAACGTTGCTCATCTTGAGCGTAGAAATTCTGGTTCCTTGATGCACTTTCAGCTTGTAGGTTTCTTTCATACCTTACGGCTAATTCTAATAATTCAAGAAAATCACCAAAAGCATGCATGACCAACAAACCTTTTTCGAAATTGAATCAACATTCCTTCCTGAGCCATTTGTACCAATTCCCTTCCAAAAATACTAACATGGCACCTAAGCTTAGCCATTTTGAATCTAACTAGATAGTCTTCTACAGACTCTCCTAGCTTTTGTTGGATTCTAGCTAAGTCACTTAAAGTCACTCCAGGTTATGTACGTGGAAAGTGATTAGTATATTGTACTTGCATATCTTGCCATGAGTGAATTAAATAAGGAGGTAAATTTGTATACCACCGAAAAGCAGTTTCAGTAAGGGACATAGAGAGCATTCTGAGTTTTAAAATTCGTTATCAGTTACTTCTCTACACTGACAATTAAACCTAACCAGATGTTCTTCGGCTGATACTCTATCATTACCTGAAAACAAGGTAAAGCCAGGTAATTTAAATGTCCTAAGAAATGGATTGGTTCTATCAATCCATTCAGGGTAAGGCTTTTGACCTATTTGCATATGACCTCTCCTAGAATTATCTCCCACTAGTCTTTGGACTATGCCCTCAACTTGTGTCGCTAAGGATTTTGGTTTCTTCCCAGATGTCCCATATTCCCATTGCCCATACATCTAATTTGATCATACATAGGGGATGGATTAGGATTGAAAAGTTGGTTTTGATAACCTCCCATTGGGATATCCTCGAAATGTACATAGTTAGGATTATTCTGTCCTTGTGTCGTTTGTGGCTGAATGGCTTACCCATTATTAGGCATACCTTGTGGGTAACTTCCATTTGTATGAACAAATGGCCCCTTATTATGGCCATAACTTAGAACAGCCCCGTAATGAGACGTCCCAAGATTAGGTGGTTGATTGGGCCTTAAAGTTGGAAGAAGGAGGATTCCCAGCCATAGTTGGCTGTTGCATAGGTACAAATGCATTAGGTGAACTGTTGTTATTTATAACAGAAGTATCGTGCCTTTCTCCTCCATGTGATGGTCCAGGTTAGTGTGTGTTATCTCCAAATTATCCACCACCCATGGGAAAAGAAGGTTAATGATGTCGTGACGCCTGGTGCCAGCCTAGCTCCACACCTGCTGCCATTTCGTCACTTCTCCTAAAATTCCCATGACTATTCTCTCCAAGGTTCAAAGGACTTTCCCTTGTTTGGCGCTTGGGATGCAATTTGTGGATCGTTTGAGACCAAAATGTTTCTATTCTCAATGTGGGAAAAGTGTACTCTTGTTGGATAAGTCATTGGAAGATATGGTGTTAATCCACGATCGCCATGTGTTGGGACCTCTTCTAAAGCCTTAAGCAGTCTCTCATTAAACTGGTAGTGTTTTTCAACTAGCGGTTCTAAAAGAGTAACTACCTCAGTAGCAAGAGATGTTGACATTGTCGTATAGGTCGCCCTCATAGTATCATTAATGTCTACGAGTATGTGGTGTATCTGCCTAGAGTTAGTATCTTTATTCTCTTCATATATCCTTTGAAGGATATCTGTGAAGACCCTGGCTGACTCATGGGTTAAAGTCCCATAGTTGGAATCAAATTGTTGCCTTAGGTACATAGGCAAGCTCGAAAAGAGCCAACAATGCCCCCACACCTACTCTCTCTGGCCTCCAATAGTAATTGTTTCACTACTTCACTGAACATTCCATACAATTGGTGCACGAATGCTCGGCCAGTACTACCTGGAGATGAACTGTCCCTCTGGGGAGTTTCTCCTTGTGACTCTCCTGAGATATTATGAATTGGTTCATTTTTGTCCACGGGTACCCTAGACTCTGAATGTATTGAATTATTATCTTTCATATTTTGGGAGATTGGATCAATTCTAAGACCTTCTTTATTCCTTTGAGAACGTGTACTTGTCATTTATGATCAAAAGACAACTAAAACGACTATTTTAAATAAAAGCTACTTTTTAAAATAAAATTTAACAAGGAAAATTTCACAATTGGATTATGAATCTTTTTCCTCCCATTATGGTCTCCAAAAAACCTGTTGGTGCATATTCAGTTGGATGACTTTGCAAACAAGTCAATACACACCCAGTAGTTAGATACTGAATTTCACGGGAGTCTTAGTCCCTGGGCGTTACCGATTTGATAAAACCTTGCTAATGTACTTTGTTATAGCCTAATGTAATTAAACTATAACGCCTAATAAATTCAGGCAACGTGTATTACATAGTATGATCAACGTAATACTGATCTATTAATTAAAGCTGAATATTCCCACTTATGTCACAAACTTCTAGAAAGATTCCATAACACACATAAAGATAAACCAGGCTGGACAATTAAAGGACAAACATGAAGATGAATACCTCATGGATTTCGACTTACATTTTGGAGATTGAACAAAGTTGGTAACTCAATACATTCTCTAATTCTAGGCTAGAGGCTAACCATGACCCCAGAAAGGGGTTGCTAATCTAGGCAAAGCTACGCTTGAGAAAAGTAAATTGCACGTTTGTTGTATATTGTGTTTGTTGTTTTGTTTTGATGCTCCTTGTTGTATTTATACTGCGAAGACATGTATAACTTCCTTAATATAAGTTCCTTGCTTATTGGAAGGAAGTGATTTGAATACTTATGATTCAAATCACAACTGCCATTTTCTGCCACAATGACAATCACGTTCCATCACCCAAGTTCTTGCATGCTTTCATTATCAGTTTCTCTTCCAGCCGCGTCATCATCTTTTGCGTTGCTTGACTTTCAACCATTATCTCATGATAATTACTGATAGTTGGGCTTTCTTCTATAGATCATTGATTGTTGATTATTTCTCGTGGGCATCTTGATATAATTGGGCCTACATTTACATGATCATTAGACCCTTTAGGGCTTGACTCAATGAATCATAATAAATGCTAACTATAATGTAAAAATGGTAGTAACAGTTTTAGAAGAAGTTAAGGCTGGATTTGTTGAACCCATAACTATTCAAGCTCAAGGATATGGTCGAGATCTTAAAGAGGCATGGATTCGTAGCATCCTTCTCATCTCACATTTTTTCTTTTCTGATTTTTTGTGATTTTGTAATTAATTTTATTGTTATTCGGGAAATTCAAGGATTTTGCAATTTTATTCTGAATTTTATGCTTAATATTTGATATATTGAGAAATAATGAGTTTAATTTGATTGAAGTATGGGTTGTATACAAGTTGTAAAATTGATGCAACAATGGAATGAATAATTATTGTGGAGTTGCATGATTTTCAAAGGAAGTTGGGTTGTTGATCCTTTATTCTTCTTTTTTTATATTAAAATTGCGGATTTGCGTTGCACCTAATGGAACATGCGATGCATATTTCTTTTTTTATTGTTAATTTTGCCTGATTTGCGTCGCACGTAGCTGAAGATGCGATGCAAATTCCTTTTTTATAAAAAAAATTACATGATTTGCATCGCACATTGTTAACCATGCGAAGCAAAATTGTGCGGGTGGTGTTCATCCATATTGGGGCTCAAGAGTAATGTGCGTCAGACATTGCTTAAGTCCAATACAAATAACTTAACATCTGCGTCGTTTTCTGATACGAGGCTGGTCATCTCTCCTTAATTTGCATCGAGACCAGTGGCTTCGGACCCAAGTCCAACGCAAATAATGAAGGTATCGCATCTGACGCAAATTATCGATTATGTACTACTGTTTCTTCGTTGCTCACTAACTTCTGGCTGTTTTTCCTTGGCCGCTCTATTAGAGAGTTCCTAACGTATAGGCCGACTTGGACCTGGACGGTTCTCATAGGAATGCCCCCTAAGAGGATTGACAGCGATTGAATCTGGGTTTACTTGAAAAAACAACATCTTGTTCTTAATCTCCTCTTGGACGACTACAACCATCTAATCTCCTCTTGGACGACTACAACCATCTTAGTATGAAAATCATTCTAGACATTTTCCAGATGGGCAGCAGTCACCGGACATTCAAGGTTTTCCTGAATGAGGCTCTCGACTTCGTCCACGAAGTTTCACAATAGTCGGTGGCCTATCCCTTCCTCGAGGTGAACTTCAAAACTCAATTTCTTGCTATATTGGACGAGTGACAGTCAGTCATTGTTGCGTCTCCCCCACATACGGCGCCAAATGTTACGTAGTGCCCAACTAGTAAATGTATTGTTATGCTTCAACAATTATTGAATGGAGACTTGTGCAACGATGTTCTGGTCAAATAAACTCGAACCTGAGTTTCACTCCCGAACCTATAAAAGAAGAGGCCCATCCTGAATGTTTGGGTAGTGACTCCTCCTCCAAAACTTAAGTCAGGTATCAGGAGTAATAAAGGAAAGAAAAGTTTAGAGAGAGAAAGTAGAGAAAGTTTGCGCAGAGTAATAGTACACACTACTCAGAAAAAATACCTTTCTCCTGATTTCAAGGACTATTTATAGCTTTTGGGGTCTGATTGTTGTATCTTAAGGTCACCCTAATTAAGGGCACCTGATTTGGTAAGCAATTGGTGTATGACACGTGGCAGACAATGATTGAGAATTACACATCATTCAACACTAGTAAAAAAAAGGGCGATTTGCGTCCCCTCAATTGCGTCGCACAGAAACGGAAATGACACACAGTTGGGATTTGCGTCGCATGTTGGAAGCTGTGCGACGCAAATCATAAAAATCTCTCCAGCAGGTGCGTGGTATATGCGTCACACCCTCCTTACATACGACGCAAATTAACAATATGCGTCGCATGTGAGGAGAGTGCAACACATATACCGCGCTCCTGCTGAGAGATTTTTGGACCAATGTGCGTCGCACCTACGGAGCATGCGACGCACATTGCAATGTCTTCATCATATAACTAACGCGTCTACCTTAAAATGCCTCAAACCCTAAAATTTCTCTCTCTCTCACCCTCTCTCTCACCCTCACCCTCACCCTCACCCTCTTCTCAAACGAGCGTCTCTTTCTCTCTCACTTTCGTCTCCCTCAAACCCTAAAATTTCTCTCAGTTTCATCATCCCTCTCTCTCTCTCACCCTCACCCTCTCCTTCTCCCACTCTTAGCCGCTCCGTGCCTCAGCCGTTTTCGCCTTCATTTCTCTCAAATGTCGTTCGCCTTCAATTGTCTCTCAACTCTCTGAACTCTCTCTCAACTCTCATGAACCGAATTTTTCGGTGACACAAAGGAGGTGACGCGTGCAATTTTCCGGTAATTCTCTTCATTTTTTTGCCATTTTTCAAGATCTGATCCAAAATTAACAATGTCGACAAGAAGATTGAAGAACTCATCAGAATCTCTCTCGTCGGTGAAGATTGAAGGCATGGACGTGAATTTTTAGGGTTCGTGTTAGATCTAATTTATATTTCTGGGTTCAATTTTTTTTTTTCATTTCGTTTTATTTGTATTTTGAGTATGGGTTCTTTTTGTATTTCGTTTATTGTGTATCGCATTTTCCTATATTTTTTGTATTATATCTGATTTTATTCATTTCGTTTATTGTATATCGTTTTTTCCTATATTTTTTTGTATTAGATCTGATTTTTTTCATTTCGTTTTACTTTATTTCGTTTCAGGTTTTTTTTTTATTTCGTTATTTTGTGTTAGATTTGCTTGTATATATTTCAAACATTATTCGCTTGTGTATTTCATTCTTTGTATTTCATTTTTTGTGTTAGATTTGCCATAATTGCAAATGTTGGGTTTGATTCTGGTATATATGAAAAAGCCAGTGAGATGGTGAATTGATTTTTTATTTTATCTTTTTTGAAAAATGAACCATTTGCGTCGGATCTGGCCCAAAATCAGACGCAAATCGTATTTTTTTTAAATAAAAAAAGACCCATATGCGTCGCACATAGCCAAGGGTGCGACGCAGATGAGTGATTTGCGTCGCACCTTCGGCTCTGTGCGACGCAAATTCCCCTTCTTTGTTGGGCTCGGAAAGCCATCTGCGTCGCACCGTATACAACGTGCGATGCACATAGCTAAACGATCTGCGTCGTTTTCGCATACGATGCAGATCAATTATAGGTCATCTGCGTCGAGACCTGTGACGTCGGACCCATGTCCGACGCAAATAGGGGTCCCAGGTCCGACTCAAATCGATCTTTTTCTACTAGTGCAATCATATGCATGCATTTTTTGAGATTTGGCCCTGAATGCATGCCAGGCCAAAAAGATGGACTGGTTTATTCCCTAAATGAGAATTTGTACTTTAGTCATCTCCCTTTTGCGTTGTACTTCTATTTGCGAATAGGAGACACGTGGACGCTCCAAATGGATCCACGTGTTCCTTGGGTAGCCATTGATTTCAGGCTACAACAAAACCCAGAAAGAGAAACAAGCCCATCACAATACAACATTTCCCCACCATTACAACACGACCACCACAAGTACAAAACAAGTTCTTCAAAAAGAAAAATTCAGATTTGGGTTTGAGGAAAAAAATGATTTTTTTATACAAAAATGGTGAGACGTCCACCATAGGCGCTTTACCACTGGTGGAGGCGTCCATGGCAGGCGTCTCACCATGTGGTGGAGCGCCTACCATGGACGCCTTCTTTTTTTTAATTGTTTAAGAAAATATGGAGAGTCATCCATGGTCGATGCCTATTTTTTCTAATTTTTTTTGAAAAACACCATGTATAGGTGGATGGTGAGGGTAGTGAAGGGGTATGAGAAGGTGGTATGTAGGTGATGGGGCGTGGGATGGTGGTACGACGCTGAAGGGAAGAAGAAACATAAAATGTTAATGGTGCCAGAGATCAGAGGAAGAGGTGAAGTTTCGTCATTTTTTTAGTTTCCTTCTATAGTTGTTTTTGTTGGCTTTTGGTCCTATTCTTTTGATTTTTGATTTTTGTTTATGGCTTTGTGTCTTGTTCGGGTTTTTTTGTCCTTTTTTCTCACAAAAAAAAAAGCATTATGGAAGGTGGTCGTGATGGTGGTGGGGCGTGAAGGTGGTGATGGTGTGAGAGGAGAAGGGAAAGAAGAAGTGAGAAAATAATTAAAAAATATATAAAAATACAGTATTTATACCTCTGTGTTTTTTTAGTTGCAACGATTTGACATAAAGTAGAGAGGGAAAATGTCTAATCGTTGCAACTAAAAAAACAGAGGTAGTACATATTTAGGGCGCTACCAGGAAATTATAGGACGTCATTTAGCAACCCAGCAAGAAAACGAATGAAGTATTTAGTAAGAAGATCTATTAATTGAGATGACGTATGACTTTTCTATTAAGGTTTTTTTAACAACAATAATATAAACTTCTGCCCATTTTCTCACAATAATACAAACTTTTGATTATTTTCTAATAATACAAACTTTTGATTCAAAATTTCATAGAGTAATGCCGGTTGTTAACTTGTTGTAGGAGATAACAAATTGAGGTGATTCACGTGGGTGGGGGGTTGGGGGAGGAGGGAGAAACAAGAAAAATCATTTTGTAATTTTTTTTGAGCTATTTTACTGGTTACAAATCAACTTGAGCTACTGGAAACTTTTTAATGTAAAGTTTGTATTATTTAAGAACGGACAAAAGTTCGTATTATTGTAGATTTGTAGTTAAAAATTTTTTCTATAATTGATTCTTTTAAGTTTTTCGTGAAAACAAAACCAGAATTCTTAAATCATAAATGAAATGCAAGTATCCAACCCTCTAAATTAACTTAAGAGTTAAGACCCCCGTAAAGAAAAGTAAGCAAGTTATAAATGATGATGGAACAACGCGTGGGGCCGAATATTAGTCAGATTACTCGTCGATTGTTTAACGCTAATTTTTTTTTATCAAACGTGAAAGTATCAGCAAACTTTGTTCACAAAATAGTACAAATGTTCATAGTCCAGTCAGCAATCAACATCTCATCGTCATCGTCATCATCTTCATCTTCAGCTTCGTCTTTTCTTATTATTATTTTCTCCCTCCTAACTCTTAAATCATCCACCTTCATTCCCAACTTCCAATTATAAATACCCACTCTTTCCCCTCCGTTCAAACGCCCGCTTACTCAATTCATCTCCAAAAACACAAATCAATTCCTTTAGAATTCATTTTCAAACTCAGTTCCTTTGTTTTTCTTCTGTTTCATCAATGGATTTCGGGAAATTATCTCGCGCTTCCACCTCTCCCTTTGATTGCCTTATGTTTGGTATCTATGATTTTCTTACTTGTTTTTTTTAATCTAAGTTTATCTCTCTATTAATTTAGTTGCTATATAAAAATACTATTTTAACTATATTACGCTAAAGGCGTCATTTATGAAATGACGTAATGACCCCTCTATAATAAATTGTATAGCATATCATGGTATGAAGATCTCATTTGAAAATTTATTATCAACTAAACTGTAATCATAAACAGTAAAAATCAATAGTAATGGCATGTCATCGTATGACTATTTTAATTTTTTTTTTTGTTTTTGAGGGGTCATGGTATGACAGTATGACTATCTTATTTGAGAATGTATATTTTTCGTTACCTAAGTCGTAACACGTTAAAGTTTGTGACATCAAATTTAAATCATGATGATGCAGACTTGGACGATACTCTGTATTCTTCCCACACTGGAATTCATCAGGCTCTGAAGAAGAACATCGAAGGTTCGTTCTATTATATTTCTTTACCATATTAAAATTAAAATTGAGCAGCATAATTTTTGAAATTAGTGTAATAGTAAATTAGTAATACTCTCTTTGATCGTTTTTAATATATTAGTTTATCCAGTTTTTTTAATAAAGGTAGAGTTTTAGGAGAAATAAATATTCTTATAAAAAAAAGTAATTTATACATATTTTATTAAAGTTTTTGTTATTGGCAACAATTAGTAACAAGAACTCTTTTAGAAAGATAATAATATAAAAATGTTAAAATTATTATAAAAACAGAAAAAGGGTGAATTAATAATGATGAACTAAGAAATCAGAGGGGTATATATATAATTTTTTTAAAATTCTTTACTGATTATATTAAAGTTTCTGTAGATTTTTTGGTGGAACGATGTGGATTCTCTACTGACCAGGCTGCGTCTCTTCGAGTTGAGCTGTTCAAAACTTATGGTAGCACTCTTGCTGGACTACGGGTATGTATTCATCTTTTTTCTTGTATTGTAATTGTTGACTTGTTATAATGAAGTAAATACTTTACATTCTTTCAAAAAAAAAAAAAAAAAAAAGTAAATACTTTACATAATAAACTTGAAGCAAAGTATACAGCGTAATTAAATTGAAGCAATTTATATAGTCATTATGAGAAATTTGAAAAACAACTACGCAAACAAATATATTGACCACTTATCAGTGTTTTTTTGGGTCGAAGAGACACAAGAGCAATTATGCAGACGAATAGACGATGATGATTATTTATGATGGTTTGATACCTATACAAATATATAGGAAGGTATCCTGTTCAAAATATATGTGCAACGTGGAGTCTTATCTCTCACGGAAAATTTTTATCACGTGCAAAAATATGTCGATGTCTTAAATCGAATCTTTAATATCTTAATAAGAATTAAAATACATTTACAATTAAACTAAGTAATATTTGATTAATAAATCTAAAGTAAAATTATTAATAAATACAAATATAAGTATACGGGCTATAAGCCCGAATTTGAAAACTAGTTTATGCTCTAAAAAGTGGTACGTACTTGTCATAGTTGCTAAATCTATTCTGAATATAACAAAAAAAATTCCATCCATTATAAACTAAACTAAGTAAATAAACTTTTGGCAAACTAAGTAAATATAGCGTTGACGATAATGAACGAGGATTTTTCATCTAACCAAAAACAACTTTGAATTTTGAACGTATTATTGTTGTTGATTTTTTTTTTTGTTGTGTTCTGATCAATTTAATATTACTTATTTTGAGGAATGATTTAGAAAATTTCAAAGAATTTAAGAAAAGTAAAAGAATGAAAATCAGATCAAATAATTGAACAAATATAAGATAAATCCAGAAAAAAAAAAAAGGTATATTAGAATATCACAAACCACTGGGCATAAATTTTACAAGTGGACAAATATAAATGAATACATGTCATTCTGATAGTGATCGATGTAGCTATAGAACTTAGAAGAAGGATTTTATAATAATACAACAGATCTTATTAATGTTATTAATTAGTAGTATGATGATGATGAGATGATTTATACTTAATTTATCGTAATGGAATCTGCAGGCACTAGGATATGATATTGATGCTGACGATTATCACAGGTAAATTGCCAATAGGTTGTAATTTTTTTCATTTTAAATGGTTGCAGTACCTAATTACATTTACTTAATTCATACACTGTTCTACCAAATTTATCCCGCTTTTATTTGATAGGATGTCTAACAAATGGCAGTAAATAAATTGCTTTGTAATATTTGATCAGTTTCGTGCACGGGAGGTTGCCATACGCACAGATCAAGCCAAACCCTCAACTACGTAACCTGTTATGCAGGATCACTCAAAGAAAGATTGTAAGTTTAATTCAAATACAGAACTTCTAATTGATAGAACATTAATGAACCACTGAAATTTCGTTTTACCTTTATTCTAATTTTAATTTGGATGGCAGATATTTACCAATTCGGATCGAGTTCATGCTACGAAGGCATTAAGTAGGCTCGGATTAGAAGATTGTTTTGAACAAATTATATGCTTTGAAACTCTTAATCCAAACCTATCTATGGCTACTCGTCCTGATGAAATTCCAGTTCTCTTGAAGCCTTCTCTTGATGCTATTGCAATCGCAATTTCTGCTGCTAATATCACTCCTCATCGCACTGTAAGTTGACCAACATTTTTTACTTATTGTGGCTTTATCACATCAAACTGAGACTGTTACTTAAGGTGCTTGATTGACATTAGAAATGCAGACATGTCTTAGAGTTCTAGCACATATACTTTGACCACTATATTTTCTTAAATTCCTTTTTTTTTTTTTTTAGCGGCTAGCCACCTAGCCCTTCTTCAGCATTTAAAAAAAATACGGACCTAAATTACGGAAATTTTATTATAATTTGTTCTTGTTTTTTATGGTAATTGAGTAACTAATCTATGAATAGAATGTTTGTTATAAAAATAAAAAGATACGTTTCTTAGTTGACTCAAGAGCTTTGAATTATTTGCAGCTGTTCTTAGATGACAATGTGAGAAACGTCGCCGCTGGCAAGGCTCTCGGGCTGAAAACGGCGTTGGTAAGTTAGTTACACCGACAAAAACTGAATATCAATTTTTTCTTTAATTTTATATTAATAGTTGCTTCTTTTTCTTTTTTGTAAACTAGATCAATTAACTAACATTATGTTAAGTGCAAAACATTACAACTTGTTCTAGAAAGTAAAACATAGCTTGACAGAATCGTAATACTTGTGTCGGCAACGTAACCCCATTGTGCTGTTGTGAAGATGAACCTAATCACCTCCAATTTATTATTTTGGTCTTGTTTTGTTTTCTTCTGTTGTTTTTGACGAAATTTGGATGTTCACCGTCCTTTTAAACGCAAACGTGTCCTTATATATTTTGCAACGTGATTTCGTACAAGGCCTACACGCTCTCTTTCTTGGTGGTCCCCATTAGGGGTGATAATGAGCCTGACAAGCTCGCGAGCAGCTCGGGCTCGGCTCGGTCAAAGCTCGGTCAAAGCTCGGCTCGTTGAAGCTCGGCTCGAGCTCGGGCTCGGCTCGAGACTTAAACGAGCCGAGCCGAGCTAGGCAAAGCTCGGCTCGTAAAGCTCGTGAGCAGCTCGTTTATTATTTTATATTAAAAAAAATATTCTTATTAAAAAAATATTTTATATTAAAAAATTTAATACTAATTTATATTTTAATTTAGATTACAAATTATATATTTTAATTTGTGATCCAACTTCACCTTACTCCACTAGGCACTAAAGTCCCACATTGGTTAAGAAAACAAGGATCAACCTTATTTTCTTTATAAATAGCTACTATTCCTTACTTCAACTTAAAGTTTAATTTTGTATCTCCTTGGTTGGGAAACAAAAACTATACTTTATTTTCTTCATAGAGGGAATGAAGTATAATTTTAAATAGTTGATTATTTAATCCTTAAAATATTTGATAATTTTTTCTTTAGCAAAACATGGAGTCCCACATTGAAATTTTAACAATGCTAGGAGGGATTCCAAGTTATAAAAGCATATGTAAACAAAACAAGGGTATAATGATTTGTTTTTCTTAACAAAACATGGAGTCCCACATTGAAATTTTAGCAATGCTAAGAGGGATTCCAAGTTATATAAGCATATGTAGAATGAGTTTGTTTATCTTAAACAAAACATAAAGTTCCACATTGAAATGGGGATAGTGAGTTTGTTTTTCTTTAACAAACCATGAAGTCCCACATTGAAATCTTAGCAATGCTAAGAGGGAAATCAAGTTATAAAAGCATATGATGGGTGAGTGAACAAGCTCACCTACTTCGAGCCAAGCCGAGCTCATTAGTCGAACCTAAGCGAGCTCGCGAGCCGAGCCTAAGCGAGCTCGCGAGGCGAGCCTAAACGAGCTCGCGAGCCGAGCCTAAACGAGCTCGCGAGCCGAGCTCGAGCCCCAAATTTCCATCACGAGCCGAGCTCGAGCTCGGCTCTCCCAAGCTCGGTGAGCTCACGAGCCGAGCCGAGCCTGGGAAATTATAAACGAGCTCGAGCCGAGCCCAGTGCTATTCGGGCTCGGCTCGCTCGATAAGCACCCCTAGTCCCCATTGTAAATGACCTTCACCCAAACACGTCAAGATTAGTAATTGTTCGTATCAACTCCTGAGTGGAAACTAACTTTTCTGTTGGCATAGTAGATTGAAAACAACGTATGAGGATATGACGATACTTTTTTAGGTTAAAAGTTAATTTATTTTAGAAAAAAACATAAAAACAGATAAGATAGATAAAAGCAGATAACTGTTTTACTTGTTAGAGTTTAGAGTTAGTGGTTAGGGTGTGTTTATCCCTCAGACTCAAATCCAAACTTCAGACTGTGCCACATCAGCTTTTCACTAATTTTTATCTACTTTTTATTCTTCAGACTCACTCCAGACTCATTCCAGTTTTACACTTTATCCCTCAGACTCTCTCCAGACTCTTTATCAAAAGTTTAACATATTATTTTATATTTAATCATTTTCATGTTTTTTTTCTATAACATTATTAACTTAATATGTTATGAGCATATATAGTTTAATTATTTACTAATTATTATAACATTAAAATAACAATTTATCTAATTATTTATTTAAGATTATACGAAATAGTAAATTACACACGAAATAGAAAAGTACACACGAAATAAAAAATTACATACGAAATAGAAAATTACACACGAAATAGAAAATTACACACGAAATAGAAAATTACACATGAAAAATTCGCGTATGATTTTCAAAGTACCTACTTCGGTTTACATAATAATTTCATTAAACCCACTTCTCTTTTCATACTTGGCATAACACCCTGCAAACTTTCCAAGTGCATTATTAATTGCCCACCAATGTTGTTTGCAAGGGTTTACCTCTCGTTCAGCTTGATTTGTTTGCCTATTTTCATTGAAGAATGCACAAATTTTCCCCCAATATGCATCGGCTCTTTGTGCATTGCCATTCACTTCATCTTTGGTAGTATTAATCCATGCAATACCAAGAAGTGTTTCATCTTCTATCGTCCAAGTTAACCCTTTTTTCTCTTTAGTTTGACTTACTTTGCGACGTGATGTAGTACGAGCAGCAGTACGAGTAGTTGTAGTAACATCAATATTCTCCGCCTCTTCAATACCCGCATTATCTACAAATGCGTTGTCGGAATTGGACCCAATACTAATAGGGGTAAAAGGAGGTTGGTCAATACTTTGAGTAGTAGGAGTATATTGGTTATTTGGAGTTTGGAGAAATTGGGTAAAATTTCGCACTTGTGCATTACCCATACTAGTGGGATTGGGGTTAGAAAAATTTGTATTTTGGGAATTTTGGGAATTTTGATATTGATTTTGTTGAGCTAAAAATGTCTGAAATTGAGGATTATTTTGAAACATACTCATAAGGGAGTTTAAATCAAAATTCTGATTTGGATCCATTAAAAATATAATAGATAGAATTTTTTTTTTGAGAGAATAGAGATAATAGGGAAATTGATATGGGAGAATATAGAGAATGTAAAAAAAAAGTTGTACCCAAAGAGTTATTTATAGGCATTATTACAAATTATTATACAATAAATTATACAGATCATGACATTTTGTAATACTAAAATTTATAACTATTAAAATTTAGTCGTTGAATTTGTGCAATTGGACAAAGTATCCGTTGCATTTGTGTTGGTGGGCCATGCTAATAGTGTTAAAGGGAGTCTTTGTCAGAGTTTTACAAATCAAAACTCTACGCGAGACTCACTTCCATTTTTTGGCAGTTTATCGCGTCAGACCCAATGAGACTTTGCAAAGTCTCTGCTTCAGACTCCAGCTCCAGACCGCGTTGAAGACACCCTAAGTTTTAACTCTTTTTTTCAACAGATTTAAGTGTTGATTTGACAAATATTTTTTATAAGTGTGTTAACAATTAACGGATTGTTAAAAGTTTATTACCATTTGTTTGTATAAAATGATATTTATAGACATTTTAATACATATGCGTAGTATTATTACTAGAGGTAAAAAAGTCATTGAATATATTTTTACCTAATTCTCTAATGAAAAAGCTCCTATTATGAGCCTTTTCCTTTTAAGAGTTTTTATTGCAAAACTCTCTCAAAAACTATCTTTTACCAAACCCCCATTTTAGAGTTTTTGACTAATTAAACTATTAAAGTGTCCAAAAGTCTCTTTTTATCCCAAAACTCTAATTGCCAAGCATCCCAAAAAAATAAGTAAAATAAAACGGATTAATTATATTGGACAACGCAGTATACTGCAATATAAGTTCACATAAGATAAGTTCACATATAGTAAGATTAAATAAGTTTAAATAAGAACAGTTTAAATATGTCAATAGTAGAGTCAAACTTAACTTTATCCACTTTACTTAGGATTATGTGTATCACGAACTAGGATATGTTTAGTAATTTGCTGCACTATAGTCAAAATAACATAACTAAAATTAGTGTAATCAGCTATGATATGAACAAGAATGAAATTATAAGTTGAACTATATTAAATAAAATAGACGCCCAGAGTTGATATAGTTTTATCACAAAATTTAAATGTGATATATCTTTTTATAGGAGTTACTCTCTTCAAATTTTAATAATTGAGTTAGTTTTGTGTGGATCTAGTGCACATTAATATTAGTGTTGATCAAAGTCACCCATATGAGTATATGACACAGTGGCTCTTTTTTTTTGTTCATATATTCATCTTTTTGCAATTTAAAGGTATAGTAATCTATCATAATATATATAGTGATCGTTTTTCCATACTAATCCACTCTCTTCAAGTTTTTCTTATATTAATTCAATATCTAAAAATTCAAACCTAATAACTTAGTATTTTTTTTTCCTCAAATAATTGCCACCCTTTACAATTTATAACTACTACATACTCGTGTTTTATATTTATTGTTTTTTGAAATAGTGACCCTATTTTCATAGATCAAATGTACCAGCATTCAGTACAAACTTAATTTCGTTTAGACTAGGTTCATAGTTATTTACTATTAATCAACGACTCACTCTTTGTGGCACAAAGTTTTATGAGAGATAGATACATGACTCGTAGAAGAGAAGAGAAAATATTAATTTAGTATAAATTATATTGACGTTAATGTTGTGGGGCCAAAAGAAGTAGAGTGAAAAATTTTATTGTAAAGCTAATAATGTAAAATTTATAGAAAGATTCCAAAAACAAAAATAAAATATAGTTAAATTAATGAATGACAATCTAAAAAGGAAATTGGCTAATCTAATAAAACCAGAGCGTATATAACACAAAACATAAAACTACATAGTTTGTGATTGATGAAGGTGGTTGGAGGTATATCATATATGCTGATATGCATATAACATAGAATCAAATGTTTTTTTTTTTGGCAACAAGAATCAAATGTTAGTATTAACTATTTCTGTATATATTTTCTTATAGACAACTTATAGTCTTTTATATAATTTTTTTGAACATGACTTCAATTGATTTTATGTTTGATGGAAATGTTGCAGGTTGGGCGAGCAACAAAATGTGTGGGAGCGGATTATGCATTAGAAACCGTGAATAATCTAGCACAGGCAATTCCAGACATAGTGATGATCAATGGATCAGAAGAAGATGATCAACAGGCAATGGGAAGATCTATGAGTGATCTTGAAACCTTTCTTACTGTTGGGGCTTAATTGATGATAAATAAATCAACATTTCAACTATTTCATCAAAAAGATGAGATGGATCGAAAATCATGCTAAGATGTTAATTTTCTGATGTAGTGTCACTAGTGTGTATATCTTTTCTTCTTTTCTCATGGAGCTTTGTAAATGTATGCACAGTATTGTCGAACTTATCTAATGAATAATAATGTAGAGAATATCCAGAACATTACCGGGCATCATCAACTCAGCATAATAATGCTTATAATAACAATATGTTTCTAATAATTGGGCATGTTCTATATCAATATATCATGTTGGCTGTATCAGGATGTATGATGACATATATCAATTGGCATGTTCTATATCAATATATCATGTTGGCTGTATCAGGATCAAGTGGTACTTGGTCTAGTAGTTTGGTTTGTATCTTACAACTTTAAGGTTGTGAGATCAAACATCACTAGAGGCACTTTGGGGGTGGGATTTCTTCTTGTCTGCAAATTTGTGCCAGGTTGACCTGTGCGAGGTTTGGGTCCAGTTAGGACGCCTTCTTCCTACCTTTCAAAAAAAAAAACGTTGGTTATATCAGGATGCATGATGACGTATATCAATTAATCGTAGGGGAAGATCTTTGTGTTGTGTAATTTGAATAAATAACTAGTTGTTGACCTGACAATGATTTTGAGGCTTGGATAATTTTCGTAGCGTAATAAAGTAATTTGAACCAATTAGTTATCTTCTAATAGTGGATACCTAAAGGTATATATGTAATGTGATGTTTATCTTACTCTACTATAAATATATTGCTAGAACCACCGTTAACGGTGAGCCGTCACGCTATATACACATGATATTAAGAGCATAGGCTCTCTCTCCTATTATCTAATCATCACATCATCAATTTTCTTTTTCACCCAAATTCCTAATTTTTGAAAACTCTATCACTTGTTTTCGTTTTAATGGAATTTCCACCCCTCACCTCTGCTAGACCATCTCTCCTCTCCGCGCCACTGTTGACATCCTTGGTGTCCGCCGCCACCTCTCTTGCCACTGCAACCCATAACACCGTTTTCAACGCATGTTGTCAAATTGGGCTTCTCTTGTGCCTCAATCATGCAACAAACCCCCACTCCGACGTCCTTGCTTCCGCCATCATCTCTTGCTGATGCTGCCTCCGTGGCTGATCTTTTCCCAGTGCCCTTCACGTGGTCCCCCTCATCCCCAATTTCTTAGCATATCCTCACCAACCAGGCTGACTCCGATCAGTTCAGCAGCACCACACCTGCATACTGTGGTCCCACCTTTCTCGACACACTGGGTGTCATGTCTCACTACTCCACAGTGCCATCGCACGCAGGTCCTCCACATGGTTTTTACTCGTATTGTCCCTCTTTCTCAGATAATTTTTTCTATCATCTCCCAAACTCTAACGTGAAGAATATTGTGACCATTGTCCTTACTAATGTTGAGGATTAATTGTCGTGGAGAATTCAATTCGAGTCTTTTTTGGGTTTCACATAGTTTATTGGGTATGATTGATGGGTCTATTCCCATTTATGCTATGACACTTCTTGGTAATCAATACTATGAAATTATGAATGGAGAGTATTTTTATTGGTTGAAAAGTGATCGAATCGTGAGTTGTTGGATCTTTGCCCCTCTTTCTAAGGACATGCTGGTTGAGGTTCATGATGTTAAATTTGCCTATAAACTATGGGAGCTTTTTCAGATTCGTTTTATGTCGCTAGTCTTGCTCGATCTATGGAGTTAAAACAGTTTACATAACATTGCAAAGAAAGAGGGATAAAGCATGGAACATTATTTAGGAGAAATCAAGGTTATTGTGTTCTCCTTGGCTTCCATTAATTCTATTTTTGCTTCTCATGAATTAATTTGATCAACAAACTGTTTCCAGCCTTGATCTTTAATATGAATCTCTTGTCACTGCCATTACACATTTTCCCGGCACTATCACCTTTGATGATCTAACACCCCGATAATTCTCTTTTTTCCAAAAATACTTTTCAAATATAAAACCAAAAAATCATCAAAGCATTATCGTCCGTGTGATAGCGTCTCCGCTTATTCAGAAATTTGCAGCGGAAAACATATAAAAACTTTATAATTGAAATTTAATAAATAACAAAGTCAACTTTAAAACCAAACAACAACGTTAATGTTAACTCCAAACCAACTTAAATATAAATGTATCAACTATAAAACGATGAATAAATCAATATGCTACACAAGCTCTCAATTCCTGAAACCCTATGATGCATCATCTTTACACCTGTAGATGACAATGCACTAGAGAATCTGCTGACCAAGAATGTATCATCATAGGACCAATAAGGCAAAGCCATAATCAACACATACAAACAAAGCACGTAATCAGGAAAGTTGAGTACTACATAATAAATAAATAAACATTTCTAATATGATACTAATAAATATTAAGCAAGGATAAATAACAACATAACAATCTGCAGATAACTTTTACTGAACTAAACTTTAACAACACTTTTATTACTTTAATGGAATAGTCATTGGACCGAATTGTCTAACTAAAAACCAGCATTCCCTTTGAAAAATGAAATATGGGTGTGACTCCGTATACCCATGACCTACTATATCGAGCAAACTTTTAAATAAAAATAGGAATATGATCAATCCGAAACTAGAAAAAAATCATGGCCCGCTCAACATGTACCCCCACTTCTAATTGTCCAACTTCAGACGTGCACCGGTCTAAAGTTTATTAATATGCAAGTTTCACTTGACATGATTTACCAATTATTACTTGTTATGACACACAAGCAACAGATATAATATATAATCAAACATTCACAACTTTATTTCTATCTTATGATTAAATAAGTGATCAAACAACTTACAACCCAAGATTAATTCATTCTTTAATCCAATCTTTCTTATTTGTTGAACCTAGCAAACAATCAACTTACCTTTCAAAGGTATATAATATCAACTTACCAAATAAGGCCCTCGGTCCTCATAGAGTAGTGAAATAATAATAAAAGGGAACACATGATTCAATCATGATCCATACCAATAAATATATTAATTCCCCAATGTGAATTAATAAAATAAAGTTCCCAACCAACATGCTTGCATCAATCTTTCATACAATCATGATATAAATCTCATAATTAAATCTAGCTCATATTTAACATATTCGCCCACAGGCATAAAACATGCAAAATCCCACATAATAGCAATCATATATGAACTCACAAAGTTCCTATACATGATACTACATAACTTTCCTTCCTAAAATAATGATGCTACATCAAACAACATATAGGTATCTATGTACCTTGTGTAGACAAATTGATAGGCCACTTTAACAACTTTAGAAGTCGCCTAGAGAACTCTTTGCCTAAAACAACCAATAAAATTTGTAATCAATGCTCCACATATATCCCAGCAGCTTTAAAATACTTTAAACCTCCTTTAAAAATATTTAAAAGTTGTTCCCATCATTAAAACTCCAATTACTTATACTTCCTAGCATAGTACTACTATACTAGTCCTTAAAATCCATAAAACTCCATTAATAACAACCTTTTAAAAATTAAAGCAACATATAATTTATTAAAACTCCCTTTAAATATACGGTTTTTTCACCAAGTACTCCCGAGTTTTCAAAAAATTCACCTGGTACCCTCCATGTTTTCAAAATTCACCAGGTACCCCTAACTTTCAAACTAATACACGGGGTACCCTTAAATGCCCTTAATGACTAATGGTGTTAACCGCCGTTAGTCATTAACCCTAATTTTCTATTTTAAACCCTAATTAACCCCTAATACTAACATTAATCCTAACCCCTACCTCTAACCCTAACCTCAAACCCTTAATCCTAACCCTAACCCTAACCTAACCCTAAACCTAAACCCTAATCCTCCCACCACCCCTCCCCCACCCTCCCACCCTCCCACCACCCCAACAGCCCCCCTCCCCAACCCTTGCAACCCCCCTCCCTCACCCCCGCAACCCCTCTCTCCCAGCCCACCCCACCCCTTCCCCCTCCCTCATCCGTTGAAATCCAACAGGTCAGTCGCTGGCGAGCTTCCTCAGTGCCGTCGCGAGCCCATAATCCTCGACGCGCGCTCCCAAACAACATTCTAGACTTCATCTTTGAACTGGAGAAGGCGGGATTTGACGGGGGGTGGGGAGGGGTGTGGAATTCGTCGAGGGTAGGGGAGGGGGTGCGAAATTCATTGGGGGTGGGTGAGGGGGTGCGAAATTTGTCGGGGGTGGGGGTAGAGGGTGCGAAATTCTTCGAGGGTGGGGGAGGGTAATTCGTTAAGGAAGGGGTGGCGACGGGGTTGGGGGTGGCCACGGGAATGGGGGGTGGGAGGGAGCCTCTTGGGGTGGTGGGAGGGTGGGGGATGCCAGGGGTGGAGGCTGCCAGGGGTGGTGGGAGGGTGGGGGAAGGGGGGTTAGGGTTAGTGTTAGGGTTAGGGTTAGAAGTTAGAAAATTAGGTTTAATTAGAAGTTAGATTTTAGGGTTTAGGTTAAAAGTAACGGTTAATTAGGGTTAATGACTAACAGCGGTTAACACCGTTAGTCATTAAAGGCATTTAAGGGTACCCCATGTATTAGTTTGAAACTTAGGGGTACGTGGTGAATTTTGAAAAAATGGAGGGTGCCAGGTGAATTTTTTGAAAACTCGGGGGTACTTGGTGAAAAAACCGTTAAATATACTTAAACATGCTTAGACTTATATGTATAGTAAATTTGATAGTTTGTAACATACTATTATTTTTTTTTCTAATCTTTAACACCCCAAAAATCCATGCTTTGATAATTAAAAATCCAATTGAAATATAATAATTAAATCTGAATTTTTATTCCTTCAGTACATAAATTATATAATCATAGATTCATCATTAAATCAGTAAATTAAAGCTTCTAAACATAATTAACACTAAAATGAATCATAAAAACATAATCTTTAAGTAAAACTTGAGGAGGAAGAAAGGTAATCAACCCAACACCAAGAAGGAAGAAAACAAAAACGCCAGCTGGAATGACGTTGCAGCATCGGCGAAACTTCACGGTGGTCGACAATGGCGTAGAGTGAAAGAGGACGATTTCTTGTTAAGGAAGAAATAATTTCTTAGAAGAGAAGAAAGGAAAAAAGAGAAAAACGTGCGAGAGAGAAAGAGGGTTATGGGCGCCGATTATGAGAGGGAGGAGAGGGAAATAGGGTTATGGGCGCCGGTTATGAGAGGGAGGAGAGAGAAAGTTTTTGTGTGTGGGTAAAATTTGGGTTCAATGTATTTATAAGTGTATTGCCCTTTTGGGCCTAGGAAAAGGCAACTTGGCGTTAAATAGAGTTTAGTGATGAATACGATTGATGCTTAAAACTCCTAACATCACTAGAAGTCATTTTCTTAGTCTAAGTAGTATTTGGGTTCCTCAAGCCCATTTAAACTCCTTTTTCAAATTCAAATAGTATTTTAAATGTTTTCCAAAGCATGCCTTAACAAAATATTTTAACTTTCTTAAATCATTAAAATAATTCCTTTTACTTAATCTTTGATGAAATAAATTATTTTAAACTAAATTATATTTAAATATAAATATATTTATGCTAAAATATATTTATAAAACCATAAATTTACGGGACATTACAATGTACCCCTTTTAAAAGAAGTTTTGTCCCGAAACTTGACACAAAAACTCCCATATTTAGAAAATTTTGATCTAAATTTTCATTTGAGAAATGTTTGTACTACTCATATGTACACTTTAACACTTTTAAAACTCACTTGTGTTACTATTGAACACATTTTCCATGCGGAGAATCTATTTATTTTGCACCAACATGTGCAAATCGCCTAAATAAGTATAAAAATCTTAGAAAAATAGGTAAAAAGCGCGAAATTCTTAAAGAAAACGAGTTACGCCCTCATAACTCACCTCAAGAAAATTCTGGATATTTCTTCTTCATTTCATCTTCGGCTTCCTATGTTGCCTCTTCGAACTCGTGGTTAGACCAAAGTACTTTGACGATATGGACATCCTTATTGTGTGTACTACACACCTTTCTGTCAAGAATCTTCACATGCCTTTCCTCATATGTGAGGCTACTATCAATCTGTATCCTCTCATAACGCTTGAGTTGGGAAATGTGAAACACATCATGCATCTTCTCAAACTTCATTGGCAACGCCAGCCTATAGGCTACTTTTCCCAACTCTCTCCAAAATCTCATATGGGCCTAAATATTTGTCACTTAACTTGTCCTTTTTTCCCAAATCTCATGACGCCCTTAGTTGGCGATACTTTAAAAACATATTATCACCTACTATACTGCGAACTCATCTTCTCGTCGTTTTAAATCGTCATAACTCTTTTGCCTGTCTTGAGCAGCTTGAATTCTAGCCTGAATCAGTATAACATTTTTTACGGTCTCCTCAATGAACTATGTCCCCAAGACTACATTCTCACCAAAATCATTCCAGCAAGCGAGAGTTTTACACTTCCGCGCATATAGGGCCTCAAAAGGTGTCATCTTCATGCTCGCATGATAGCTATTATTATATGAAATTTCGATCAGCTCTAATTGGTACTCCCAACTACCTTGGAAATCAATAGCGCACACTCTTAACATATCCTCCATGGTTTGGTTAGTCTTCTCAGTCTGACCATTAGTCGCATGGTGAAAGGTTGTACTCATCTTCAAAGTTGTCCCAAGATTTAATTGGACTTTTTTCCAAATTTCGAGAGGAATCTCGAAGCACAATTAGAAATAATATCCTTTGGAACCTCATGCAATCTCACTACTTGCCTAATCACTAGTGGAAAAAAGCCCATCCGATGCGGTGAAAATCGGGATTACCGCTCCGGTTTTGGTACGCATCAGATGGGCTAGCAACAGTTATTTAGGATTAACTGATCCGGTCCAAAACCAGATTAGTTTGTCACTAACTGATGCGGTTTTGCATGAAAACCACATCATTTAATCAGATTAACTAATGCAGTTTTCTTGCAAAACCGCATCAGTTTTGGGACTCATGAAATTTAAAAAAAAAAATCCCGCAGAGTTACAAGCAGGGGATGAACCAAAACCAACACTAAAGCATACAAACTGATTATACAAACTAAATTACAAAATTTTTGCAAACTAAATTACAAAATATTAAGGGAAAATAGATTAAAGAAAAGCAAATATTATACAAACTAATTAAAGACGAAAAATTGGAAACAAAATATTATATGAATTGATTATGCAAACTGATTAAACCAAAAACAAACACTCAAACAAAAAGACGAAACCAGCGCTAGATTTATACATAATAACAAAATTCATTGGCAACGAAATTAAAATGAAAAATTAAAAACGAAACTGTAAATGTTGAACAATATAAATTAAAACTAAAAAATCGAAAAAAAATAAATCAAACAAAAAAAAAATCTAAACCCTATTTTACATGCGAAGTTCAATCATCTTGGCTTCGTAATTCAGCTTCATCCTCTTGGCTTCGTCATTCGTTATTCATCATGTTCGTCTCTTCGTCACTCGTCTTCATCTCTTCGTGTCATCGTGCGAAGCTAGTTAAAGTGGTGTTGGTTTGTTGAATATTGAAGCGACAATATTGTTTGATTGAAGGTTGGCACGACGAAGAAAGGACGGCGGTAGGTTAGGGTTGGAATGCTGACGCGAGGAAGAAAGGACGACAATAGAAAGGACAGTAGTAGAAACGACGATGGTGGTTCGTTGTGGAAGGAGAAGGGATTAGGGAGGAAAGAGAGGAGAGAAGGATAGAGGGTTTAGACTAGAGGGATTAGGGTTTGGGCGACGTTCGTTTGAGTTGGGAGGACCGGGTGCGAGAGAGATGAGATGATTATAAGAGAGAGAGAGAAAGAGAGAGAGAGAGAGAGAGAGAGAGAGAGAGAGAGAGAGAGAGAGAGAGAGAGAGGATGATTTAGGGTTTGTTAGGTGAGCGACTAAGAGAATGAGAGAGGACTGGGCTGGGATTATAAGGGAAGAAATGGGCTACGAGGAACATGGGCCACACAGGGTCCGTTTTTATTTTAGAAAAAACAAGAAAATATGATCCAGTTCATAAGGACCAGATCAGATTTTCCACTCACCTTTCCTTCCCATTTTTTCAATTGATTTTATGATGCAGTTTTTAAAAACCGCATCTGTTCCAAAGTGACAGATAAAGTTTTTTCCACTAGTGAATGTACGTCTTCGCAAGTTGCTTCTTTCTTGTATTTCATGTTTTGCAGATGTCAAATACATAGGTAATAATATTATTTATTTTTGAAAATTATAAACCACCAAAAAATATTATCATGTTTATTTTATTTATCTTGTAGAGAAAGATTTTATAATCTAAGTAAGGATATTGCTTTTATACGCTTGGAATTATAAGGTATATTTAATGATCTATTAACTTATAATCTTTGTATCAAAGATTCATAATTATTAGATATAACTGTTGTTATTGTTGCTTTACAGTTAAAGCTCGTTTGCTATATTTGTGGAATATGCGCAACAATTCAGGTCATGATCTCCACGATATTACAAGCATGAAATTACGAGATCATGGAGTAATGAAATGCTGGTAGAACATGGTCGATTACAACAGCTATATAAGAAGAAGATTAGTCGAACAAAAAGATATAACTTTTTAGCTCAAAAGTCAACTATTATTTAGAAATTTTTTGTATTTTTTTTCTTCTACTTTCCCTTGTAATATTCTAAGTGTTTGGGTGAGAGAAAAATTTAGAGAATATCCTTGAGATAAAAAGAGAAAAAGAACGAGAGAAAAGAGAAGACTTCTACTAAGGTCAAAGTCAGTGTCATTAGTTTAGGAGGAACTGAGTGACTGGGAATAAGTTCCTAGAGAAACAAACAAGGTCCTTATTAGGTTTTCAAGAGAGATTCTTTTGGCCTATTTCATTAAAAAATGTTGAGATTAAAATCCCTTGGGGTCAAGGTTTTTCTTCCTATTCGGCATAAGAAGTTTTCCTTGTAAAATTTCATGTGTCTTTTCTCTTAAGTTTTAAAGTCATTTATATTCCGCTTTATAAATTCAAAAATTTTCCCTCAACTACAATTCACCCCCTCTTGTATTTGGTTTTGTGTTCATACTATGACAACAATTGGTATCAGAGCCTAGTACCTCCAAAATTCATTTAACTCGAAGGAGCCAGTACATGGTACCATGAACACTACAGGTGAAAAACTTGATGAAAGATATTCTACTCAGCGTCCTCCCATGTTCAATGGGAATCACTATCCATACTGAAAAAATCGTATGGGAATCACAATTCTCGAATTTATAAAGCGGAATATAAAGAACTTTAAAACCTAAGACAAAAGACACACGAAATTTTACAAGGAAAACTTCCTTGGCCCAATAGGAAGAAGAACTTTGACCCCATGGATTTTAATCTCAACTTTTTTAGATGAAATAGGCCAAGAGAATCTCTCTTTACAACCTAACACAGACCTTCTTAGTTCCTCCAGGAACTTGTTCCGAGTCACTCAGTTCCCCCTGAACTGATGACACTTACTTTGACTTCACTAGAATCTTTTCTTTTCTCTCGTTCTTTTTCTCTTTTTATCTCAATGATATTCTCATAATTCTTTTTTCTCACCCAAACACTTAGAATATTCAAGTGGAAGTAGAAAACGAAAAATACAGAAAACTTTCTAAGAAAATAATTAACTTTTCGAGCTAGAAAGTTCCATCTTTTTATTCGACTAATCTTCTTCTTATATAGCTGTTGTAATTGACCTTCGTCTACTTGTTTTTTATTACTCCATGATCTCCTAATTTCATGCTTGTAATATCATGTCCTGAATTGCTTCTCATATTCCACAAAAATAGTAACGACAAATAACGGCTCCCACTATCGGTTAGTGGGAAGGAATTTCAGCAGGTAGTTACTTGTACTTAGTCGGTTGTTACAAAGGTTAGAGTCTTCAAGGAAGTGGTTCCTCATTTTATGCGCCACTTCATCTAACTAACTTGTCGAACAATTTATTTACTCGAATGCAAGCTTTAACTGTAGCAATAATAATAACAACCATATCCAATAACTAAGAATCTTTGAGATGACGAAGATTTTAAGTAAATAGATCATTAAATATACCTTATAATTCATAGTGGGAAGGAATTTCAGCAGGTAGTTACTCATGCTTAGCCGGTTGTTACAAAGGTTAGAGATCTTCAAGGAAGTGGTTCCTCCTTTTATGCGCCACTTCATCCAACCAACTTGTCAAGCAATTATTTACTCCAATGTAAGTTTTAACTTTAAAGCAACAATAACAACAACCATATCTAATAACTATATAAATCTTTGAGATAAAGATTCTAAGTTCATAGATCATTGAATATACATTATAATTCCAAGCGTATAAAAGCAATATGTTAACTTAGATTATTAAATCTTTCTCTAAAAGATATATAATAAACATGATAATATTTTTGGTGTTTCATAATTTTCTAAAATGAAATAATATTATTACCTAAGTATTTGGCACCATCAAAACATGGAATACAACAATATTCTCCCTTTTTGATGATGGCAAATATAAGGCGTAAAATAAAACCAAGAATGAAAAATAAACAATAGCAAAAAGCAAAACAATTAAGAGCTATGAGGTTTAATAAGATTAAAAGAAAAACTAACATTAACATAAAATAACTAACACTAAATAAAGCTACGCTAACAACTTTGAGCAAACTAGTCTATCATCCTAAATCTTCTGTGACAAGAGACTAAGTAAGAAGTTTCACCAAGAAATAAAAAAATCATTAGAATGTTGATTTTATGTGCCACAACCATTTCCCCCCCTTTTGTCATCATAAAAGAATTAAATAAATAAAGGAATCAGCAATATGCATAGAAGACATGATATACACAGAATCAAGTCATAATAGCTCAAACGTGTTATCTAATAATACTAGCCATCCAAGCAGTGTAATGAGGATAGTAAGATAATATCAATGCAAAAATGCACAAGATGAGTTCAAGGAGAAAAGGAAATCTGAAAAGTTCAAGAAAAAGAGGCAAAAGAAAAATAAAATTAAAATAAGCATCAAAAGTAGGTGTGCTCCGCACAACCATAGGATGGAGAACAATTAAGAATAAGTCACTAGCGTTTAATACAAACCCAAAAAAATAAATTGTTTGATGAGATTAAGAGATAGGAAATTAAAATGGGGAATTAGGGTGTAGGACGATAAGAGAAAGAAGAGACCACATGGTCAATCTTCTCTCTCACTACAGCTTCAATTTGCTTCACAACAACAAGGACCTTCTCCTATTGGATGTCAATGCGGACAACTCGAGATTCCACACCCTAGACTTTAGCATGCAAGCGAGTCAGAGACTCCTGTAGAGAGTGGAGAATCCCATAGAGACTAGTGGTGGAGAGTAGGGGATGGTCAACTGCCTAAGATCCTTAAGGAGCTTGATCTTCCTATAGGTTGATGTGAACTACACCTCTCAACATTTCGTTGAATCTTGCATACATACCTAGGACCCTTTCTTTGACCTCCTCCTCCGATTTCCTCTTAGACCCAACTTATCCCTTCCCCTTTATTTATGTCCTCAAAAGCTATTTTCCCACCAGTACCTTCAAGGACAAGCTTGAAAGCGTATCCTTGGTCAAGTAGTTATCATGTTCAAGGTCAAATGATGTACTTAAGGGGAGTTTGATTTGATTTTTCTTGAGGATGACAGAAATAAGGTTGGCATATCCAACCTTAGTATTATGAGAAATACAGTAAGAGAGGTGGGAGATCATTAATGTAGGGAAATTGATCTGAATGCTTTTAGCAACGCATAACATGAGGGAGAGATCCATAACACTTGGTTGAGTTCGTTTGGATGTTCTTGGTAAGATGAACCGCCAAACGATTTTGAAAAGGAATTTGTAGTGAGGAGAAAGATCCATTTAATCAAGGGACAAATTATATTCCTTACCCCTAAAGTATTTTAAAATGGTAGCATTTGATGCAGCATTGACATTTAGCTTAGCCCTACCCTTCACGTACTGCTTGTACCCTTTAAGTGGTACCTCAAACCATTCGCCCAAAAGTTTCTTGAAAAATTTCACAAATTTCCCAGTTACTACCCCAATAGACAGTCCATCATTATTCTCGAAACTAGACACAAACTCACTCATTTCATCTTTATATAAACCCTCATCAAAACTAAGAATTTACCCCATTTTTGAAATTTAACCAAGTTAAGAAATTTACTCCATTTGACTTTATTGCACCAAGAAAATTCGACAAAAAACAAAATTATATATTTAGAGGACTTCAATTTCTTAACCCTCTTAGTGGGAACCAACACTTCTTTGTCTTACTCTGTTCCAACTTCCTCCAAGAAGTCTTCTTTTTTCGGAGAAATCACTCCCGGTTCTCTCGAAATTTCTGAGATCCCATAGAATTGGCGTTTGAGTTTGAGGATTCAGTTTCATTTTCATTGTAGTCGACCAATGGAGATGATTTTACGGTGGGTAAAAATTTGGGTATCTTCAGATGTGTTTCTCTTGGAAGCCATTTTTGAGTGAGGTGAAGAAGATGAGTTTGAGAGGTTTTAGGAGAGAGAATAGGGAGCACTAGTACATAATCATCGATTTGTGTCGGATCTGGGACCATCATTTGCGTCGGACAATGGTCCGACGGCACAGGTCTCGACACAAATCGAGATACCTGATCTGCGTCGGATGAGGAAACGACGCAGATGAAGAGCTATTTGCGTCACACTTACGCGATGTCCGACGCACATGACCCGTGAACCACATCCATTTTTTAGTTTTTTGCGTCGCATACATGAATCACTATGTGCGACGCAAATCATGCCTTTTCATTAAAGAAAAATTGTCTGCGTCCTTCAAACATCAAGATCTCAAACAAAATGAAAAATTTAAAAATTGTCACTACGTATTGCAAAATCTACGTGTCCAAACATAAGTTGTATTGCAGAAAATCTAAAATCTAACTTTGAATCACTCGCATCCCTCTCGTTGCTCTGTTTGGTGAACCACCAAACAAATGTTTTATTTATATGCTACTATTGTCGTCGGTATTGTTGCTGTTCTGTGTGGCTGTTGCTGCCGCATTCTGTTCGTGGCTGCTACCGCTACCATTGTTGTGTTGTTGTTGCTTGCGTTGTTGTTTCAATCTTCCTCCTCGCCTGCTGCTTGTGTTTTAGTAACGAAAGGTCACCGGAAAATTAAACCTGAAAAAATGAAAAAAAAGAAAGGTCATCAGTAGAAAGTTTTTGGTTTTCAGATCTAAAAATGAAAAAATAAATTTTCAGATTTGAAAATTAAAACCGAAAATCAAATCTAAAAAATGAAAAAAAAAACCCTAAACGAATCAAATCCAAAAATGAAAAAAAATTAAACTTTTGTAGTCACCGAAAAAATAAAATTTCGAGTAGTTGGAATCGATTTCTCAATGGCGATTTCGAGTGTTTATCGGAAAAATCGAACCTGTTATGCTCCATTATTTACCTTGGTCGTGTTCTGCCATTATCAATTTCTTCAAAGGCGATTTTAATGGCGATTGTGAGTTTAGCGCCGTCATCTTGTTGGAAGAGAGAGAGAGAGAGAATTGCATTCAGATGTGAAGAAGAGTGATTTTAGGGTTTAGAGGAGAGGATGAGAGGCGCTGAATTGAGAGAGACATGAGAGAGAGAGAGAGAGAGGGATAGGCGCTGAGTTGAGAGAGACATGAGAGAGAGAGAGAGAGAGGGGGGGGAGAGGCGCTGAGTTGAGAGAGACATGAGAGAGAGAGAGAGAGAGAGAGAGGAGAGGGAGAGGCGCTAGAAAAAAAAGAACGCGTGTGAGGATAGTGAGAAAGTGTGAGGGAGAGGCGCTAGGGTTTAAAAATATTATGGCGGCCTAATCTGCGTCGGACGGGCCAAGGGATCCAGCGCACATTAGCCTTTTGCAACGCATATTAGTTAAGTGCGACGTAGACAGGGCTTCAAATTTTGTCAACTGGATGCAGCAATGTGCGTCGGGTGGGCTTCAATGTTCGACGCATATGAGCTATATACATCGCACATCAATAGGGTACGTCGCATATGACTTGTATTTGGTGCTTATGCGGCGATGTTTTGAGACGCACTCTTCATAGCATGTGGTGCAAATTAGGCTTTTGCGTCTTTTTGCCTTTCATGCGACGCAAATGGCGAGGCAAATCGTCCTTTTTCTACTAATGGTGATTTTCAGAGATATAAGTTTCTCGGTTAACATGGTGATAAGCGTGTGAGAGTGGATTGATTTTATGGGTTTTTATGTGGGTTATTTTTTGAGAGATGATAGAGAAATTTTTTAATGTGGCTTTTCTTTTTCCCTTCTGTAACTCCTTTGAATTTAACAATTCTTGGGTTTGTACATGCACGCTGGTTAAACGTTGCTCAATTTAATTTTTGTAATATTTTTGTGGGGGATTAATGAAGAGAGACAATTATTAATATTTGAGAGAGTGGATGGAAAAGGAAAAACAAATTGAAGCTGAAAAGAAAAATGAGAGGAATAATAAGAAAGAAAAATGCATGTTACATTTCTAAGCTATATGTACGTTGTCCTTATTATTTTATGCTTAATTATATGCATGGATAATAAGGGGAGTATTATGAAGACAAGATGTGAGTCCTTTACAATGATGTGTAATATATGAATATCTTCACAATATGTTGCTAGTCAATTATTGAATTTTAGGGAGACTAAGGGTTTTATTTTGTGTAGCACACTCAATGAATTCGAATCATTCCTAGTTCTAGGCGAATTTTCTCAAATTTGTCTCTAGGAAGTGGTTTGGTCAAGATGTCAGCTATTTGATTTTCAGTAGGACAAAATTCAACTTTGCCAAGACCTTTTTCTACATTGTCTTTGCCATATCCTCTAGGGTCCGGTTCTTCCTTTCTACTACACCATTTTGTTGTGGTGTTCTTAGGGCTGAGAAATTGTGATCTAGATCCTCATTGCTGCAAAATTCATCAACTTGGAGTTTTCAAACTAACAACTTACCATGGTCAGATCTTAGATGTTTTAATTGCAAACCACTCGTTCGTTGAATCTTTTTAGCAAATGTTAAGAATTCATTAAATGTTTTATCTTTTCTATGAAGAAAGAAAACCCAAGTATATCTTGAATAATCATGTACAATAACCAATACATATCTCTTGCCTGAGCGACTTTGAATGTGTACAGAGCCACATAAGTCCATATGAATGAGTTCCAATGGACTTTGGGTTCTTACTATTTTCTTTGATTTGAATGAGGATCTCACATGCTTCCCTTTTGCACATGGATAAAAAACACCATGGTATGAGAACTTAATTGTTGGTAATCCAACTACTAAGTCTTTCCCATTTAGTTTATTTAGTAGGGACAAGTGGGTATGACCGCAACACTTGTGCCATATTCGGGAATCTTCTTCAATCACGCTTAAACATGGCAGATTGTTCCTAGGAACAAGGTTGAGATCGACCATGTAGGTATTTCCTTTCCTTGTTCCATCAAGTATCTTGGTTCCTGTACTCTTATTGCTAACAACACATGACTAATTAGTAAACTTCACTATATTTCCTTTATCACAAAACTGAGAAATGCTGAGTAGACTATGCTTTACACCCTCGACCAAAAATACGTTTTCAATGGAGTGTGACAGAGACTTACCAATCTTACCTACAACCACAATATTACCAATTAGGTTGTCTCCGAAGGTCACTGTTTCTCCATGGTAAGCTGAGAGGGAGAGAAACTTGGATTCCTCACTGGCCATATGCTTGGAACACTCGCTGTTGAGGAACCACAAGTTGTCCCCCCTCACTTTCGCCTATATCCAAAGAAACTAGTCAATAGTAGGAACCTAGTCTTGCATTGGTTCCTTTTATGGATACAAATCATCCTTTAATTTTCATACTTGCTTCACTACTTATGTATTTTTTCTTTACGTTCTTCCTTGGTGAAACAGTCAGAAACTAGGTGTCTGCTGTTCCCACAGTAAGAACATATCAACATATTTTTTCTTTTTATTTTTCTTCTTGTGATTAAAGCCTAGTCCATCTCTCCCTTTATGTTGATACTTTTATATCCAACTTATAGGGTCACGCAGTTTGTTCCTAGAAACCCAGTTCCTTCTTTAGTACTAGATTTTCACTTTAAGAATTTTCATAATCAGACTTTAGTTTCTCGAAATCTGTCATGGTACTAGTTGAAGGAACATATCCTTCAGGTTCAAAGAGTTTCAACTCTACCAGTGCCATGTTCAACAAAAAATTCTCATTTTTAACCTTTTCGAACGCTTCTTGTATACTTCGGTTTTTATCAAAAAGGTCAAAGAATTGTTTTTCAGTATCGGTTTTCAAAGAATAAAGCCAATTTGAATGTTTCTTAGTGACTTTTAAGGCATTCTCTACTTGATCCTTTTTAACACACATAGCCTTAAAATCATCTAAGCTTTCGAGAAGTAATTTCACAAGTTAGTTTTTGTTAAGTTCTGTAAGCTCTTCTTCTATAATGTTAGGACATACCGTGGTATTAGATGACTCTTCTTCATCTTCAGTTTTGGCCATGAGACAAAGGTGAGCAGTTTGGCCTATTCCTGCTCCTCTTCAGAATCAGATTCTCGCCATGCAGCAACTATGACTCTCTTCACCTCTATTTTGAAAAAGGTTTTGGCTGATCCTTGTTCCTTTCTTAAAATTTGCCTTTACCCTTCTCGATATCCCATTTAGGACACTTTTTGATGAAGTGTTATGGACTTCAACACTTGTGACAATTTAATTTGGAAGGCTTCCTTGTGATCTTCCCTTTATAGTTCTTGTTAAAGAATTTCTTGAATCTTCACACGATCATAGCAACTTCTTCGTAATCTGTCTCTAACTCTTCTTGATCATCTATTTTGAGAGCTAGAGCCTTCGGTCTCACAACATCTGCTTCATGAGTTCCTATATGTAATTCATGGGTCATCAAGGAACCTGCCAACTGCTCTACATTGAATTTAGTGAAATCTTTTGTTTCCAATAAGGCAATTACTTTAGCCATCCACGTCTCATCTTGGAGAAGACTCCTTAGAACCTTTCGAACTTGTTCCTTTGGAGTAATGATTTTCCCGAGAGACTCAAGTTCATTTATGATGTTCGAAAAACGAGTTAGCATTTCTTGAACAAACTCTTTTTGATTCATTTGAAACATACTTATGCATGAGCATGTCGATCTTTGATCTTTTCACTTTGCTTGTTCCTTCATGCGTAACTTGAAGGAGTTCCCATATCTTTTTTGCTGCCTTGCACCCCATGATTCGGTTGTGTTACTGATAATAAGCAAATGTGAGGTAGCATTCTCTGGCCACCTGCTGGCCTCCACATAAAGATCCAATTTTGCCACTATTACATTCAAACTTCATGAGCATGAGATGGGTGACTGTTACAGTCTTAATATGATTCAATGCTGGCCGTCCAAGTATGACATTTTAGGCAGTCAAATCTCTAACGACCGAGAACTTAACAAAAAATGTCCGAGAAGTCTCCTTCTCTCCAACTTGGACTGGCATTGTACCTGTTCCCATAGGACAGATGACTCCTCCCCCAAATCCGCTAATTGGGTGAACTGGAACTAAGTTACTCTCATCTTTAATCTACATAAACAATCAACACTTATGATGTCCGTTTAACTACCAGTATTAATTAAAATTCTTCAGACCCTCAGATTCGCTATTTTCATCTCCATCACCAGTGGATCATCATAGGGGGTTTTCAACTTTCCTCGATCCAGCTCGCTGACTATCACTTTAGGGAGCAGACCAACCTCTGCCTGATTAGTTAGGAAAACATGGCCAAGTTCCCTAAGGTAGTTCTTGTGCCCTTTTTTGGTTAGCCCACCTGCAGCAAATCCTCCTAATATTAGTAGAACAACATCCTCATCAGTAATTTCGCTTTCCTTCTTTCTGTTCAGAGGATCATCTTTCTTCTGAAACTTCCTTCCCCCTTGGGGCAAGTATGAATTCATCTTCCCTTTCCAAATTAAGTCCTCCAAAGCTCTCTTAAGGTGCTTAAACCCTTTAGTCTCATGGCCACAATCCTTGTGAAAGTGGCAATACTTGCTTTTATCCCTGTTTCTGTAGGGAGTCTTCATCTCTATCGGAGCCTTAAGCTCATGCTCATCTTTAATCTCCACGAGAATGGAGGATTGATCTATGCTCAAGGCTATGGGCTATACAAAAGTTTGAGATCCTCTTCTTTTACTTCGTCGGGACAAAGTTGTAGTGGAAGTCAAGGCCCATGTCTCACCTTTCTTAGGATTGTTTTTGGACTCCGGATGCTTTGCTTCCGCACAAACTTCAATAACATGGATGAATGCTTCAACTTGTCTGAGAGCCTCGGTTAGAGTAGTGATATTCTTTTTCACAAGGTCAAATTTTAAACTTTCTAGCCCCAACCATCTTATGAAGGTGGCAAAGGTCATCCCAACATTGAGATCCTAAATTTGTAAAGCCTCCAAATTGAATGTCGTGACAAAATTTCGCAGCAAAACTTCTTTCGGTCCTTGGATGATCTTACCGAAGTGCACGCTAGTCTTTTGCTCATGCCGATTGTCCACAAAATGACTGGTGAAAAGGTAGCTGAGTTATGTGAAGTTGTTAACTGAGTTAGGGGGGACATTGTTAAACCATTTATGAGCCACTCCTTTTAGAGTGGCTGCAATGTTTTTACACCTAGTGGCATCGTCCACAACCTGGACATACATCTGATTATTATATGCAGAAAAGTGATCATTTGGATCAGTTTTTCCATCAAAAGGTTCTATTGTAGGAAGCTTAACCTTTGGGAAGTGGGGCAGCTCCATGATTATGGCCGAGAATGGAGTCGGCCAGTTAATCCAGAGAGCTCCCGACTGTCCCTTAGTGTGTATGTGTTCCCTATGATATTCCTTTAGCACCGGATTAGAGGAGGTGTTTGTAAACACTGGTCGCCTATACACCAATGGTTGTAGCACTGTCTTTTCGTGCCTGACGGACAACAAAAGGACCAAAACTTCTCCCCTCAGTTGTGAATGGCAACCTTAACAGAGGATCCCTCAGATATTCTTTAGCATCTGTTTCCATCTGATGTCCATTTGGATGGGCATTATCTTGAGTTATGACTACCAGCTTCCAGCCCATCTTCCTTCGTTGCTCACCAACTTCTGGTTGTTTTTCCTTGACCGCCCTCTTAAAGAGTTCATGACGAAAAACCTGTCTTGGGCTTTGATGGTTCTCCTGGGAATGCCCCCTAAGAGGATTGACAACAAGTAGATCTCTGGGTTTACTTGAAAAAACAACATATTGTTCTTGATCTCCTCCGAGACGACTGCAACCATCTTAATTTGAAAATCATTCAGGACATTTTTCAGATGGGCAGGAGTCACAAGACGTTCAAGGTTTTCCTAAATGAGAGGCTCTCGACTTCGCCCAAGAAGGTTGACAATAGGGAGGTATATCCCTTCGTTGATGTGGCCTTTCATCATCAACTGTATCCTCTATTCGAACTTCAAAACTTCGATTTCTTGCTATATTGGATGAGCGATAATCAATCATCATTGCGTTTCCCCACAGATGGCGCAAAATGTTATGTAGTGCTCGACTAGTAAATATATCGTTATCCCTTAACAGGTTCTTGAATGGAGACTTGTGCAACGATGTCCTGGTCAAATAATCCCGAACCTGAGCTTCGTTCTTGAACCTGCAAAAAAGGGATCCACCCTGGAGGGTTGGGTGGTGACTATCCCTCCGAAGCTTAAGTCATGTATCAGGAGTAATAAGGGTGAATAAATTTTAGAGAGAAAAAGTAGAGAGAGTTTTGACATAGTAATAGTACAAACTACTCAGAAAAATGTACCTTTCTCCTGATTTCAAGGACTATTTATAGTGTCTGGTGTCTGATTGTTGTACCTTGAGGTTACCCTAATTTAAGGGCACCTAATTGGCTAAGCAATTAGAGTTTGACACGTGGCAAGCAATGATTGGGAAGTACACATCATCCAATCACATGCAAACATTTTTTGAGATTTGGGCTTGCATGCATGCCACTAAAAAGACGGGATGATACTTTCCCTAAATGGGAATTTGTACTTCAGCCATCTCCTTTTTTCCTTGTATTTCTATTTGCAGATAGGAGACATGTGCACGCTCTAGATGGATCCACGTGTTCCTTGGGGAGCCATTGATTTTCAGGCTACAACAATATTGTTGTTAGAAAGAAAAATAAGAAAATTTAAATCCTCGGATTATAAACCTCTATTTTTCCAATGAATATATATTAATTTTTGAGGCAATTGTAAAGTTTTGAACTAGCGTACAGGTGCTCAAATTAATTTGATTGATATAAGTTTTTTCCTAACTTAATTAAACCAAATTGCGGAAAAGTATTCATTTTAGGAAGATTGGATGAAAAATAGGAAGAAGAAAGGTTGTCATTGTTGAGATATTGAGGTAATTAACAAAGGAAAATGGGAAAAAAAATCAGAAGCAAATTAGCAGACCCTAATAAATTTTTGGATAAAATCCTTCAAGTGGTAGTAATTCTTAGGTTTTGGTAGTTAAAAGGTGGTTAGTTATTTCTATAAAAAAAAATCATAAAAGGTAATTCTTTGAATAAAAGTGTATATAAATGGTAGTTAGTAACAATACTTCCTTAATATCAAACTATCACCATATATACTAATTGAAGATATTAATAAAATAAAACGTGCACTGACATAAGTGAAAAAGCAAACAGGAAGAACAAGAAGAAAATAACGGAGTATATAATAAGTCCCACCTGTTGACATCTTTGATTTATATAGCATTTGAAGTGGATAACTTATTCTAAACGAATGAAGTATATATTATAAATTAAGGGGACATATAAGATTTTTTTTTGCATGGGATCCATGTTATTTGTGCCAATATGTATTTGTTGTGCCCACATATAAGTGGTTAGAGCATCTTTACCGATTTCAAAAATATATGAGATCGCTTCTCATCCTTTGCAAATTGAGAACCCCTTTGCTCCCCCAATTTTTCAGGATTTCTTCTTACCCGAAAAAGAGGAAGTTCCCTGACAATGAAGAATAGTAGATAAAATAATTAACGACTTAATGAAATCTGATTAACTACGTCTCCATTACCAATTTGTTTTAGAATAAAATCTCTTTTGGGCTTATATAGTTATATATGGTGAACTCTCCTCCTAAAAAAGCCTAGGTCCCTTTTCATCTTATCGTAAAATTTGACAATATCGTTTTAAAGCAACATCTAATAGCAGAACATATATTAATACATAAGCATTTTGTTTTGGAATAGTAGTTGTAGCTAAGAAGTGAGAGAGTGAGTGATAGCCTAGTGGTTAGTACTTTTCCTCTGAATTCAGGATGGCCTAGGATCGATTCTCACCTTGACAAGTTGAGATTCCCTTTATTCCTTCCAATTAAAAAAAAGGTTGTAGCTAACAAGTGAATAACTTTGTAATTTATTGTAGGAGTCTTTTAAAAGACTACCAAAATTATTTTTTTAATAATTTTAGAAGCTGGATTCAGGGCCGGCGCTTGGCCGGAGCATAGTGCGCAGCGCAGGGCCTTGCAATAGTGGGGGCCCCAAAATGTTAGTTATCATATTTTTGTTACAGTTATATGGCAAAGAGTAGAAGATGGATAAGTCGTAAGGCTTTGCATATATCCCAACCAGATGCATGGTTCGAATCTCATTACTAGCGCATTTTGGAAAATGCATAACTTAGTTTTATCTCATTAATAACTGACGCATGCATGAGATGAAAATCATAACTGGAAGGTCATCTCCTTGTAGGAGTAATACCAAGTATTAAATGTTCTTTGACCAAAACCATCAATTCCCAACTCCACCATAGCCATAAATTCCATCCTTTAAATTCATTATTGATTTACTCCTAATCTTTATTATTCATCACAATCCAACTAATGAACGAATATTTTTTTCTTTTGTCTAAATATAGGTTGTAGAGTTTACTTTGTTGATTGCACTAAGAAGAGTTGAAATATACTTATGCAAATTTTATGGGGTTCCTATTGCTATCTCTAATCTCTTCCTTTTTATGTAGTTATTTTAATTTTCAAATTTATCATTTGTTTGGACTATGGTTATTTTTTGCGTTTAATATGGGTTAGAAAATTCGAAGCATTATAGATGATTTTGTTTCACAAAAATAATGTGAGAATCATGTTTCAAGTGATGTATGAGTTTTTATGTCTTATTATAGGAGTATAAATCATCTTTACTAATTTATAGTACAAAGTTTATTTAGATATTTAAAGGGGGAAAAAAATTTAAGGGCCTCTTTATGCGAATTTGCATAGGGCCTCCAAATTCGTAGCCCCGGCCCTGGCTGGATTATCGAGGTACGAACACAGAATTATTTGGTATAAGCTAACATGATATGAACTTAACTTCAATATAATACCAAATTAATTCAAATTTAGTACCAACCTATTATCAAAGTCTTTAAAAAACTAAAACAATAAGACGTCAAACGAAGCTCAACTAACAAGCAGGAGAGGAAATATGTGTACTCAATTCCATCATATTACATACTTCTATATTACATCAGGTTAGTGATTGTCACCATCAAGATACGTCCGTATTGCCACTTGCAAGCACTTCAAAATTTACTATTCACGTTATTAGACCAATTTATACTCAATTATTAGCATGTGTCCATTGTGATATATCGTGTCATTCATATCGGCAATGAATTTAAAAATCTATCTGTAGCGTCTGCGTGGCCTTTGCCATCATTGAGAGAAGGGTCTTTTGCAACATCGAATTATCAAAATAGCCAAGTAGGTCTCGAGTGTGGCTATCAAAATATGCTAATGACGGTCGTCATTTTCATGAGAAATCAAAATCACCACTAAATTATTGGAATCACTAACCTCATATCATGCTTACATTAGTTTTTTTTTTAAAAGAAAGAAAAGGGATTTCATTAATATTTCGCCAAACGGCACTTATAAGTCATTTCTGAAAAACATAAAATCTAATAGAAATACTATACCCTAGAAATGTAAACTCGCAGATTTGACTTAATTTTGCCTTAATAAAACTTCATCAGAAGCAATGGTCTGTGAGTTGCTCTGATTCGGCATACGATCTGCGATGCGGAAATTTTGGGATGAACGTACTCCAATAGTCTTCCATAATTTTACAGAAGTTGTGAAACCCTAATTCTTCATGTTGAATCTCAAACTTCAACCAATGAGATAATTTTCTCATACTAAAACAAAAGAACATATTCACACTCCATAGGGGAGAATGAGATTTCCAAAATAGAAACTAAAAACCCCATCAAAGGGTTTGAGAAAATCTCATAAAGAGATACTAATTTATTGAACATAACAAGAAAATGAACTAAAAATTGAAAATAAAAGGAAAAAGGGGCTTACCATGGATGAAAACATCCATGGCAGCCCCCTAATTGATGAAGAAGGGATAAGGGAGGCTAGGGTTTTAGAGAGAGAAAAGGAGAGGGGAGGCTATGCTTACATTAGTTACGTATGGAAGCTTTTGTGGAAACCGTTATTTACCGCAAACTATTACACGATAATCTATTTAAAGAATCTTGGCATCTTGCAAGGATGATAGTTAATACCATACCTATTGAACTTAGTATTAATATTTTGTGGGAAATTCTCGTTAATAATCCTTAGTTTTGAAATTCAATTTGCCAACCAAAGTTTTTTCATTATTACAAAACTAGTTTTGGGACCCGTGCAAAAATGCACGGGAAGTGATTTGCTTAATAAGACAGACTTTTCAATGAAACCAATAGCAAACAACGATTTTGTAATGAAAGAATAAGTAAAAGTTATATTAACAAACATTACAAAAAGTGTATGAAGTTATACATTTTGAACACTTCCTTGTAAACAACATTTGTGGTTGTTTTGCACACATTATTCTCTTTATCACAAATAGAATTTTAAGTCCTTTTTGCTCGTGACTCGGAAATAGCGACATATAGCTGACCATGATGAAAACAGCCTCGGTAAATGCGACGTGCGACAATGATGTCTTGACTTTTATTTATTGTCATGGCAAAACACCAGTCAAAGGAAATTGGTCTTTGAATCTGATAGGAATTTTGTTGAGTCTGACGGTGTGTGTCATTCGTGGGATGAATACTTGTCACCAACATTGCTCCCTGAAATGACAGTAGCTTCAATACTCGATTGCCTAAATGTTCCTACCAGCCTCGTGCCATTAACAATCCAGATGTCTGATCAATATTACGAAGCAATATGATTGGCGCACCAACTTTTAACTTAATACTATGATTTGGAGGCCGAGCACTTTATTGTGTTTAAAATTCAGTGGAATATATCATGAGCCCCTAAGTTCCTTCATCTTTACTAATTGCATCACAACTCAAGTAAATTTTCTTCACCTGGAATTGTGGACAACAATGATCATTTACCTTCTCAACTATTCATTAGTTGGAGCTAGAATTGCTCTTCTTGAAGTATTTGGTTCCCAAAGGTGATCAGTGAGTGAAGGTATGTGCTGTCGCAATGGATGATATGGGGTCATCTCCACCGTCTATAAGAATATCTTCAGTGTTTCAATATCGATTCTCCATCATTGGGCCCTCCAGCTGCCATCACCAACGCTCATATCTTCTGAGAAGTCCCTATTTCATTAGCGTAGACGAAGAAGAAATGATTGAAGTCTCATATTGCGTGTATTAAAACCTTACATGAATCCCATAGAAACAAGAGTTACGTCGCAAATACTATATCTTGCCTTGTACCTTGGTATAAGGAATCTGTCGTAAATCACCACCGAAGAAACAAATTTACCTCCAAATGGTCGATGAAATTATCTCGATCAACAGCTTGCATAATACCTTTAAACTCCTATCAAGTGCTTCAAAGCAATATTTGTGCATCATTGGTGCTTCATCCCAGATAATTAGCTTTGTTCTCATGAGCAATGCAGCTAAGTCAGAACCAGGCCTAATAGCTACACACGTGGGTTTTCACAAACATTGAGTGAAGCCCGAACCTTGAATGGGCGGTTCGACCTTTTGGAAGAAGTAGGGACGCAATTCCACTTGATGCTACTGGCAAAACAATTTCACCCATCTTCCTAATTGCAGCACACAATGTCCTCCAAATGTATGTTTTACCCGTGCCTCCATATCCGTATACAAAAAACCACCTCCTGATTGGCCATTAACAGAGTGCATTATTTCGTTGAAAACCATTAGTTGTTCTTCGGTTAGACATGGAAACGATTGTTATATTCCTGAATTAATGAGGGTATGTCATATGAAAGCTCATCCGCTATTAGCTTGTTTTGACCTTCAAACACGACCAATTCATCTGGAAAAGGCATCTCACTGAATTTTCGAAGGCTACTTCCATTACTTTGCAGTTTAGCTTCAATATCTGCCAGTGCAAAAGCTTGAATTTGTTCATCGTTAGAGTTAAATCTGCAATGCGATAGGAAGATTTAATATTAGATGCCTTCATTTTGTCATAGCGATCCTTTTTTCGTTGCACAATTATTAAACATCCAAGTGAGCGAAAAAAAAGTAAGTATGCAAAATACTGTAACTTTTACCTTTGTTTTTATGAATACGACGTTGTTTATATAGAATGTCATCAGAGAGTAGGTGCCATGTCTTTTCCCATATGTCTTCTGGTTTAGATAAGCTACCAGACATAAGTAACATGCAAAATAGATTTCGCAGATAATGCCCCGTTTCTCTAAAGCTTGCCTCTGTTATGGCGTCTATGTATTCCTTGTCGTCATCAAGCAGCCCCCTTGCGTAGCAAGCTTCTTTGAAGGTTGGATACACTACACCATCAACCGTTCTTATATCCTCGTAGCACGTCGGGCCTTTTACAAAATTAAGGAGCGTTCTTAGATAGTATTTCTCACCAGAACCTGGAGCGACATGGTATACCCTGCCAAGTGCGAACCCTTTCGACCTAGGTGTCCATTCTCGCGTAGGTTGTTTCCAAACAAATTTCGTGGGGAATTCTACATAACTCAACTGTCTTGCTTCTCATACTTTTGGTTGCATTCCATCCACGATAATAATTTGTGCTATCAATTAGGTCTATCAAGTACATCTCCCACGTCCATCTGGTCAGTGTAGACGACCGTTTGCTCCCCAGGTAGATGGAAACTCAATCTCTCAACAGGAGGGGTTCGATAGTGAATAGGAAATCCATATATCCTCCACACTGCCTCACAAGCAGATATGTAACGGCAGTCGTAATACATTTTAATCTCATCAATCTTTTGTGGATCATCGCACTATTTCTGTTTGATAAGCAGCAGCAGTTACTCTATCGTAACCCTTATTTATGTACTTGAACAATACTTTATCGATCTGGATTGATTGCACCATTCAACGTTTATATGAGCAGATACTTACGAAGCAGTTGTGGATTATAAGGAACAACAAACCTATTATCAAGATGCACTCCGTTCTTCTCAACCGAGATTCCGTTATCTCTTCTTCTATAAACTGGATATCCTTCCTCATCAACCTTTGTTTCGTCAATAATCTTTTAGGAAAATGCTTTGTGCACTTATTTTGATCCATGCAAGGTGCATTAGTGTTTGAGGGACCACATGGACCATGTAGCATCATTTCTGTAACAGTCTCATACAAATTTGGATCCTCAATTGGATCTGGTAACTCAGCGCATATAATCTTGTCAATATCGCTTGCCTGTGGATATTTGTCAGCAGGGTGCAGGAAATATATGAGCATGGGGAAGGCCACGCTTTTGAAACTCAACTGTATAAACAACTGGAGAAAAAAGAAGATATGTATGCATCATTATTTGAACAACTTTATAAGTAGACCAACTAATCTTGACTGTGTAAATTGTTTTGTAAAATAGTATGAAATTCAATTAATTCAATCTATATATATATTAAAGATGAAAAAAGCTATAGAAATCAACATAATTATACCGGATTTTATTTATACGTACCAGCTTTGACTCGGCCAAATATCTCATTCTCCTTTAGGTCTTTAACCAATTGGTCGAGCTTCATTTTAAAGACTCGACAGATGATATCCGGTCTGTCCTCGGGTCTAAGTCCCCTTTTTTGAACGAATCTGCTTATTTCTGGCCATTTAGCATTACACGTAAAGGTTATGAACAAATCTGGATAACCATACCATCTACAAATGGCCATTGCATCCTGATAGTTTCTCTCATGTAGCTATGACCACTGTGAATGACGGTGGTATAACAAGCGACTAATTGGAAGATCCTCTGTATCACCTCTTTCCACAGCCCTCTTAAATTCTTCACATTATCTGATCTTAAACTTTGTTGGTTATTCTTTAGAAAGGAGAGCCTCTCCGCCTCAATCATAGTGTAACCGTCAACCAAAAATTGTTGATACAACGACGACATAATAACAAGTATCGGCTTCATGTTCACGATCTTGCATTCTGTATGCAAACCACTCCCGCATAGTAAGTCGTTCTCTTTTATTCGTAGAACTACTTGATGCGGTCTTGTCTCTATGCATAACATCTACTCGATATCCATCTTCCCCATATGGGAAAATCAGTGGATATTGTAACGGTAAATACGATGGGTGAAGCTCAGATATCTGCCTTAATCTTCCATTTTTCCTTTGGACTACTATATCCCTCTTATCTGCTGTATCAATGTCTCCAACTATAAGAGCGGCCACTTCAGATGTTGTTGGAAGGTTATAAGTCCTTCCATCAGAATCCCTTCTTCCAATTAGCCTAAGTTTTAAGTCTTCGCCGTTGTTTGATTCAAAACGATCTCTAGCCATTCTAAAACTCTTGGCCAATGGGTTATGTTGATCAACCATATCCTTCAATTGTGCAACGACACGATCTTCAAAATTATTAGGGTCTTTAGAACTGACGAAATATAGTATGTTTTAACGTTAGCATTGCTTTATTATGAATGAGGATGTATATATTACATTTAATACAAATGACATGTTCAAATATTTGCAGTAAAATAGCACGATACCTTGCCGCATTCTTCCTATTGTTAATCTCTTCTTCAGTGTCATATATGTATAATTGAGAGAATTTAGGACGTGCTCCATCATTCGGCAACAAACTGCCTATCAGGTGATGATTTTGACCTCCAATCTTGTATGTATATGGACCACGACCATGGGTAGTTGGTGCAATTATTCTACCTCCCATAGAAGTGAACGAATACATCATGTTATACCCTTAATATTTTCAAGGAAGTACACTTCTACTATGTCTCTTTTTCAATAGATCTTCCAAAAGTTGGGGTGGACGCTTTAGTAAAGGTAATTGTACTTTTCCTTGCATGCAACACATCCCAAACTTTGGTCGTCCGCTCTTATTCCATTTGTTTACTCGTTCACCAAACCACATTTGTGCTCCACAGAACTCGCAAACACATGTGGGATCTCCCAAATCTGAATAACCTTCTACAATAAAGAAAAAACTTATAACTTTAATTAGTCTTTTAAAGAATATACCAAACTATTATATGCCTTACTATAGGATTTATACCTGAATCAATTATTTCTACTCGCGCATTAGAATTTGAATAATTGTCAACATCCATATCATTTCCTTCACCATCACTGTCATCTGTACACAAAATTTAAATTTTTAATGCATAAACACACAAGTTTACTAATTGTATAACTTATCTACATACTATTTATTGTGCTATATTAGTTAATTAACAGTTACTATAACATACCTGGAATGATTCTCTTTGAAACCGATTCAAGGACTTGCCTACTTCGGATTACACGTGTCTTTGATCTAAATGAACTGCATAATCGCATTGGTTGTATAACTTCCGTTGACAGTGGAAATGACGTAGACGCTATGTCAAGCGACAATAGGTGATGTCAGTTGGTCACAACGTTTTATATATTTATGATCATACTATGCCAAACTGAAATAGTATAAACATGGCATATTTATAATAGTTTTATTTATTACCAGAACTTCGTTTCTCTTCAATTATAAGTTTTCGTTGGTGCCTTGCTATCTTTGATGCATGTTCTTTATCTAACGCACATAATTTCACAAAATATCAATAGATTGTTTATACAGTAACGTTATTAGACAAATTAACAATCAATAAGTTAATAATTTAGTATAAACAAACCGATACTAATTTGTGTTATAGCACTTAATGGCGATTGAGTTGTCACGTGCACATCACAACTAATATCTTGTGAACTTAAGATGGTAGACTTGTCGAAAATACTGCATTAAGAATAATGTTACATTACTATCTTGCAAGTAATACGTTTTCAAAGTAAAAGAAATTATATACACTCACCATTAGGAATCGGAGTTACGTACGAATTAGTAGAGAAGTTTGTGTAACGACTAAAGGAGATAATCCATAAGTTGAGGAAAACGCTTATAATGGGAAGACAATAAACATGTTAGTTGCATATATAAAAACAAAAGGATAACTAATTATTGTCCAAAATGGTTGGATGATATGTGTTAATTACTTAATCTAATTGCAATTTATACCTGATGAAGATCCGTTAAGAGGTAAGTTGGTTGTCGTGGCCATTAAATTTCGTGATCGTATAGGAGCAGAGTTACGCGTCAATCTTGCACGCTTTTCTAACATAATAAACTTTCTCTTTTGTCTTGCATATTTTTGTTGAGCTTCTTTTGATAACAGTTGATTGAGTGGATGAGTGGTAACTAAAATAAGAAATGTTTTCCACGTTAAAAGCATAAATTTGTACGTATATTTAGATGGTTTTGAATTCATATGTACGTTCAAAGAAATTAATGTTATAATTCTACTTATGTTATAGTAAGTTATTCTTGTCAAAGTATAACAATAAGCAAATTAAAATAGTTAACATATAAGAATTAAGGTGTAGTATACTAAAAGCGAACTTTGAAATTCCACGTTTGCTCAATAACATAAACATTCAGTCATTTATATTGTTAATTTACAAATTAAATAATATAAATTTAGCATGAATTAACAATTTTTTTAAATATGTATATGAAACAATATTGAGTGGATGATAATAACAAATTGATTAGTTTAATAAAATAACACTTACGAATGAAAATGTTTAAGCATGAGAAGACATGGCATTTCTATATTCTATAAAAAATTTGTAAATACATAGTATGATTTCCAACCCAATATATATATATAATATATATATATATATATAATATATATAATACTTCCTTTAAAGCCCATTATACATTTCCATGTAAACATAACCGTAATATGATACTCTTGATATACTACCTAATACTACCTAAGCTAAATCTTAAATACCTAAACATATGTTAACCTACATATAACTTATATCACTGTAACTATTTAAATTTTTTTTATGACGTATAACAATGATTTATAAATAGTTGCGACGACAATTATTTATTTAGGCATAAAGTGATTTATTTAATGTGGCCTTATAATAATATAACTTGTTTTTAAAGCGCATTATACATTTACACCTAAACATAATATTTACTATAATAAGATTTCCAAGCCAAATATAAATACACATTATATATATATATATATATATATATATATATATATATATATATATATATATATATAATTATATATATATATATATATATATATATATATATTTGAATTATAAAGCCCAAGATACATTTCCATTTCCATTATACATAATTATTTACTATAATACTCTATTTATACTACCTAATACTACCTAACACAAACATTAAAAACCTAAGTATATATATAATTCCATCAAAACCAAATGCACCAAACCAATTCATTTTCTCATTCATTTGGCCGTTCATATTCTCTCTCTCTCTCTCTCTCTCTCTCTCTCTCTAAATTATCTCGAAGATTCATTTCCAGTATTTCGAACATGCATGAACATATTCTCATCAAAAATGGCAATTTTCCTTCTCTTCTATATTTTCCAGATTTTTTTAAAGCTATTTACACAACAAAAATAAATTCGATTAACAAAGAAGACAGCAGAAAGTTTTAAGATTATCAGAAAAGGGGATTTATAAATTGGGGAGTTCAATTTCGGAAATTTTCTTTGCATGCAAACCGGAAAAAAAGTTCATTGCCATTGATGAAGAATTGAAGAAACGAATTACAGGTGTAGTGCTTTTATAGATTTAAGTTTGTTTTTTTTTGTAGGTAATAATTATATTAGTTCATGAGTATATGAAATTTAGATCTTCAATTTTGCTTAAAAAAAATAAATTAAAAACACATTCTATATCCTCTATTTGTTTTTCTTTCGTTTTTAGTTTATATGAATCTAGATTTTTTTTTTCGCATGCATGTGACAAAAAAAAGAATTAGATGAAAATATTACGATATCTGAATATCTAATTTGTGTTTTCCTTGTACTTTACATGGTGATCTATATATTTTGTTGATAATTTTTATGGTTAAATACATTAAAAAAAATCAGTTTTGCATTAAAATAATGAACGTATTAAATGGTTTTGACTCTACCTTTCTCGCAACCAAATTGCACAGAAATTTATGATATTGTGTAATATTGTTAAAAGTTAATTTTTTTTACTATTTACAACCTATATTATTTCATGAATATATGATTTAAGATTCAATCTTAAATCGGTTCTTAAAATTTGCATGCATATCATCAATTAATTTAATTTCATGTAGTTGATTATATAACATAGGAAAACATGCATCTATATCCTCTATTTGTTTTTCTTTCGTTTTTAGTTTGTATGAATCTAGATATTTTTTTTCGCATGCAAGTGACAAAAAAAAGAATTAGCTGTAAATATTACGAAATTTGAATATCTAATTTAAGTAGAAATATCATAATACCATTTAAATTTTGCATTTTTGCTAATTATTTCCTATATTATTTCATGAATATATCATTAATTAATCAATCTAAAATTATACCTTTTTTAAAAACCGTAGAATTAAAAACTAAAGTGTATCCTAAAGTGCTTTATTGTTAAATATAAGCTTAAAGAAAAAATAATTTCTCGCATGCATGTCACCAAAATTAGCTTTAGATTAATAAATAATAATATATAATTTTAAAAATAAAAATCGTAGTAAATAATCATATATCATTTAAAAAATAGTTTTTTTAAAAAATAATATCATTTCGTAGAAAAACAACAGTTAAGCATTAAAATAATGAACGTATTAAATGGTTTTGACTCTACATTTCTCGCAACTAAATTGCACAGAAAATTATGAAATTGTGTAATATTGTTAAAAGTTAAATTTTTTTACTATTTACAACCTATATTATTTCATGAATATATGATTAATGCATCAATCTTAAATTACAATTAAATTTTGCATGCATATCATCAATTTAATTTTTTCCGTATTTAATATGTATGCATCTGTAATTTTTCTCGCAGCATGTCACAAAAGTACGAAAATAAAATTAAGTAAAAATATCATAATACCATTTAAAATTTTGCATTTTTTCTAATTATTTCCCATATTATTTCATGAATATATCATTAATTAATCAATCTAAAATTATACCTTTTTAAAAACCGTAGAATTAAAACTAAAGATATGTATCCTAAAAGGTGTTACTAAAGTGCGTTATTGTTAAATATAAGCTTAAAGAAAAAATAATTTCTCGCATGAAAGTCATCAAAATTAGCTTTAGATTAATAAATAATAATATATAATTTTAAAAATAAAAATCGTAGTAATAATCATATATTGTTTACAAAATAATTTTTAAAAAATAATATCATTTGGATAATAATTTATGAATGTATGAAATATCTATCTATAGATATAGGTATAGAATCGAATGTTAATTAAAAAAGTAGGTGATAATATGTAGTTGATCCTTTAAATCAAGTAGTTCATATCCTTAATTGTATATCCTTAAAAGTAATTTTTTTCAATTTCATATTATGTTCTGATTTTATAAATTTAGTTGATAATATTTATGATTTAATAGATTAATAAATAATCATAAATCCTTGATAATATGTAGTTGATTCTATAAAAAGTAGTTGATATCCTTAATCGTATTTCTTAAAATTTATTTTTTCAATTGTATATTATTTCTGATTTTATAAATGTAGTTGATAATATTTATGATTTAATAGATAAAAAATAATCATAAATATTTTTTAATTAAAAATATCGTTACATACATAAGCTAAGCTATGTTTGTTTTTTTCGAGGGTTTGCTTTGGATGCAAAGGATGGTGGCCATTGAACAAATAATGTGAGATGAAAAGGTAGTCTTCTCTTTTCCTCTTTATAATTATTAATAATTATATACTTTATATACATGATAAATATAAGATATACTAAATTACCTTGACTTATGTATGTTATAGTAAGCACATTTCATGATGAATAACTTTATTTGTTTAGTCAATGTTTGATTATTCCATAAATTCTCTACAAATATGAATATAAAAAAAATGTGAGAAAGTAGTTTATATTGTTTCACATCTTCTTGAAAATTTGTTTTGATTTAATTTTAGATGGAGTAGAAAATGTTAATATATATATATGGGAAATAGTAATAGAATTCAACCATTTATGTTTGCATTAGGTTAAAAACGCGATATAATATTTTACTATCATGAGTAAGAAGATGACATCAGAAAATATATACACTACAAATAAAAAAACTTGGCAAAAACCATTAGTCTATTACAACATATGAAACATGGAGTCCTGATGAATATGTTGGTGTACATAATAATAAGATTAAGTAGTTTGAATACAAATGTATACACATAATATATGCCAACATACTAATCCTAAAATTATACTATACATTTATACTAACCAACAATACATACCATTAGGAATATTAATTTCAGGAGATAAAAGAATGGGTACACTCAATTCCTGTGTTTTCCTTTTATTTTCAATCAAGCTTCCCTTCCTCCTTCCCCTACTGACCTTGTCATCATCATTTGTATTAGACCTGTCTTTGTATGTAGATCATTATCTCTATTGTTACCTGGAATTAATATGTTTAATATAATGTGGCTTAGTTAATGTCAATTCACAACTATGTTTAAGGTAAGTAACTATATAATGAAAAAAAGAATTGCAAATCAACTTACCATTAGAAATGTCAATTAAAGGAGTTCTCTCAGTCGAAAAATTTGACCATTGGCTTCTACTTCGCTTATCTTTAAAATTGATTTCCTCCTTTGCATAGCAACCTTTGCATCATGAAGTTGATTTGAATTGTTACACACAATTGGTGTATTGCCACCGAAATCGTTTTCTTTTCCGTAATCTGAAGTTTCTTTACGCGTTTACTATTAGAGGAACTCATTTCTCTAATTATTTTTTTTTAACGCAAAAAAATATGGTGTAATTCAAAAGATAAGAACACTATATAATTAATTTGTCTAAATGACCATGAAGAATATATGTGCGTTTTTAGTGGAGTGGAGGTATTATATAGACTCTAATATGCTAAAGTTTCCTTAGTAGTTATATATCTTATTATATATATAGAGTCTAATATGCTAAAGTTTCCTTAGAATATGGTGGAGTGATCTAAAGTATCTTTAAATAAATATTATGTGAGCAATGGTTATTAGGAATATCATATAATAGGAAAAAAAATAAGATTTCCGAATAAATAAAAGACTCAATTCCTATTATTAAGCTTGTCAATATCTCCCACGTTTGGAAACAAAATTGTCATGATCATATATAGGTTTAAAAA